>NW_007247232.1:0-65343 GCF_000164805.1 Carlito syrichta | reverse complement strand
TGGGAGGAAGGATGGAGGGGAGCAGGGAGAGGAGGAGGAGGAAAGGAGGAAGGGAGTGAAGGAGGGAAGGAAGGGAGGACAGAGACGAGAAGGAGGGAGGGAAGGATGGAGGGATGGAGAGAAGGAAGGAAGGAGGGATGGAGGGATGGAGGGCCAACTGAGGAGGGAGGAGGGAGGAGGGAGGAGGGAAGGGCGCACAGCCTCTGCTCTTCCAGGCAATTTGTCCACATCATGAGAAGTTTTTCTCCAGAGGTTTTTACATTATGTTATCTTCTTAACTTATAAATCTAATTAAATTCAATATATGAAAGATCTGAATATTTTTAAAGAAAACGATTTGTATAAATAAATTAAAATGTATGCAACTATAAATGCTAGAGAAAATAATTGCAAAGATAAGATTCGTTCAAAGAGGAAAGGGCCTCACTTTTAATGGTTGTCTTTGTATTTAAATGATTGCCTTTGGTTCTTAGTTTCAACAAAAATGAAACGCTGGAAAGAAAGATCTTTGATGGCCCCAAAGCTTTCTCACCCCAGAGTCCGGCAGCAGATAGAGACTCTTCAGGCAGCCCCTAGCCTGCTAGCTTCCTGCTGCCTTCGTGGCGGGATTGCCCTGAAAGCTGTGAAGGCAAAGGTTTCTCGCTGAAGGGTCAAGACAGTCCCCTGTCTCCTCCTTCTGCTGGTCTGGACTACCCACTTCCTCTTCCTGATGAAAAGGATTTCATCGCAGCCATGGGAGGGGCTGCAGCCCTCTATGGAAAGTCCTTCTAGTGACAGATCTTTAAGTTGCACAAGAATCATAACTGCACTTTCTCCGGAAGATACCAGGATGGAAAGCAGAGGGCAGCCTACCACACGCAAACGCCACCACACGCGGGCGCAAGTGTGCACGCGCCACACACACACACATACACACACGCGCACACACACACCCACACGGAGGGGAGAAACGCATAGAAGAAAGGATACGCAGAGTAAAAACAGCTTGTGTCAGTCCTAAAAAAAAATCCATTTGTGATCACAAATGAAACGTTTCCAATCTCATAATGGGCAGATTGCTGGGTTTTATTACCAGCCATGCAAAGCAAGACCTCATCAAAGCCAGAGCGGCACGGAGGTCCCAGCTTTCCATTAAAATAATTTCAAAAAGCTTTTTTTCTCCCATTGAAAGAACCCATTTTGCAAGATGATTTAGCTCAAAATCTGCTGGGAACAACCCTTGACATAAAGTCATATTGTGCTGGAGTTTAGTCCTAAATTCATACATCAATTATTTACTGTCAACGCCGGTTGTATAAGTGTAGAAAATTACTAGAAATGATATTTTCTCTCAGGCAGAAAAAATGTGAGACAGCAGATACACCCCACCTAATGCGCGCCCCACTGTCCAGGGCCCAGAATTATTTATGCATTGGAAAACAGCGCCGGGCCGAGGGGAGAAGGCAGGAGGGAGGGCCGCAGACACATTATTTTAAACCTTTCATAACACCCATAAATATTTCATAACAAATAAATAAAGAATGTCGGGCTTGTGTGGAGACAGCTGTAGCCTCACAGTCCAGTGCTCCGGGGGCCCAGGGGACCCCACGCTTAGCCTCAGTTAAGCCCCCATTTCTTTTTAATCATCCACTTAGTGCATTGTGGGTAGGGCGCTCTGCAGGTGAGCGGCTGAAGGTTGTGCCCCTCAAGGCCACTGTCCCTCTGGCTCCAGAGCTTTTCCCGTCCTGGTTTTTAACACAGAAAAGCAGGCCGGGGCGGGGGGGCTTCCCCATGCACCTGGAGTTCTCATCGGAAGTCTTGTCTTGGGGCGTCCCTGCTGAGCCACATGGCCCCCACGCTGCTCCCAGGGTGAAACGTGGTCATTCCACATCCCATAGTCTCACTCTAGGGGCAGAGACCATGGGAACAACATGGCAGAGGCTTCCCCACACATCCAGGGAGGTGTGGTGCCCCTGCTCATGGTTTTTGGTCCTGATTTTATTGGTTTTCAAATGAATGGAGGCCCTTTGTGGCAGAAACGGAAAAAAAGACAAGATGAATGTGCACTCGTCTGCAGAGCACAGGTTGCTTGTATGTAAGCAAGCGACATGAGAGATGTGTGCATGTGCGTGTTTTTCTGTGTGCGCACGTGTGCATGTTTTCCTGTGTGTGCACGTGTGCATGTTTTTCTGTCCAGTGCTGTGGCTGTGCTGACAAGCATGTGCCCCCTGGGAAGAGGTTGTTCACAGTGGCTCAGAGAAGCAGTTTTCAAACACATAAGAAGCAGGCTGTCCCTATTGCCCTGGCTTCTGGGTTAGCAGAAGGTCTGATGGGCCGGTGTACCCCCTATGGGGGAAGGCGGGGAGCGTGTCTGGGCAGGAGACCACTGCTTGCCCCTTTTGACCTCACAGAGTCTTCTCTTCATCCACTCTTCCCAGAGTGGCTTGCTGGACAGGTGTTATTGCATTCACCTTCGTGCTGGCTGTCACTGACTGGTTAAGTGACTTGCCTGCAGTCACTTAGGGCCTTAGGCAGGCTCCAGGAGATTCTGTGGGCATATCTTTCCAGGATGAAGATGCCACATGTGTCCTCCAGACCCATGGCATACACCGAATGGGGCAGCAGGCAGTCCCAGGGACCCCTGGTTCCGAAGGCCAGTGAGGCTCCCTGCCACCATTGCTGGATGAACTCTAGGACCCAGCCTGCCAGCTGGGCCTTGTTCTAGGTGCTTTGGTGAGACCCTGGGCTGTAGAGTTGGGAGGCCAATGTCCCTTGTCTGACTCCTGTGCAACCGAGGTCTGCTGGGGACCCAGATTCTGCTTGTGACCTGCGTTTGAAGGATCTGCACCAGGGACAAGACAGTGAGGGGCTGTGGGTCCGTCTGCTCCTTGGTTCAGGGCTCCATCCTTCAGTGTCTACTGCACCCCCCGATGACAACTGATGTGTGTTTCCCAGGCACCATGGGGTGTTGGCTTCCCCTGGACCCTCCACCAGGCTGCTCTAGGAGCTTCCCTAGATTCCCCTGCAATGATGGGACAGGAGTGCATGGCCACTGAAATTCATATGTTTAAATCCCAGCCACCAAAGGGATGGCATTTGGAGGGGCTTCTGGGAGATCAGGAGGGTGGAGCCCTCACCGATGGGATCAG
This sequence comes from Carlito syrichta, assembly GCF_000164805.1. NCBI lineage: Eukaryota > Metazoa > Chordata > Mammalia > Primates > Tarsiidae > Carlito > Carlito syrichta. Next base: position 62,215 of record NW_007247232.1, on the reverse strand, counting down.
TGCCCTGATAAAAGAGGCCCAGAGCAAACTCTCAGCCTCCTTCTACCATTTGAGGACACAGGAGAAAGACAGCCCTGTCAGCCAGAACCATTCTGGCGCCCTGGTCTGGGCCTCTCAGCCTTGGGACCTGTGGGAAGTAAGCTAGTCAGGTAGGGCCTGTGGAACATTGGTTATGGCAGCCAAAGCCAACCGGTGGCGCGTCCCATAGCAGTAGGTGTTCTGGGACTCGCTTCTGAAGACCAGCTGGAAACAGGGTCCTCTCACCAGACGTGCGAAGCCTGTCCTCTGCTGTGAATCTTCTCTGCGTGCCTCCGTCCCCTGCGACCAGTCCTCACTTTCCCATAGATGATCTCGGATCCCATCCTGCGGTTCCCCAGGGCCTCTGTCCCCAGGACCACCAGCCTCTCCTTGGGGAGCACACCTCTGCCTTTCACATTAGGAGGAGTGGTGTGCTGTGAGAGTACAGACTGAGTCACAGCTTAAACTTTTAATAAGCCTCTCATTATTTTTTAAACATCGCAGGATATAACAAAGATCTCAAACAACCTGCTAAATATTTATTTCATTAATACTTAAGTACACATTTATTTTTTACTAATTATCACACACGTTGCTGAGTTTGTCGACCCTGAGCCCATCAACAGTCGTCTCCAATTTAGACGGAAGCAGCAGACGCTGGACTCCACCTTCTCCTGCCCGAGGACCGAGCTGGGGCTCTTGCAGGGGTGGACACCCCTGGCCATCCCGGCTCCAGGGCAGACATCCCGGAAGAGGTGTTGTCAGGGTGCAGGAACACATCCTCCCAGCTCCAGCCACACGGTGGCCCCGAGGTAGGGAGCTGGCAAGAGGTCCTCTGTAGAGAGACAAAAGTGAGAGGATTAGCAGATGCTAGAATGACCCGATGAGGGGATGACTGGGAGAAGAGAGGGGTCAGTAGGGAGGCCAGGGCCACGCACACCAGGGAAGAGCCCGGGGCAGGGGGACACGGGGCCGGTTGCCTGGGCACTGGGCCGCAGAGGGGCTTCATGTCTGTGTACAGTCACACTCTGGCGCTGTTCTTCTCAGGGCTTCACCTCCTAAGGGCCCTGCATGGGGACAGCCCCTCCAGGCTCCCGCCTCACCCCAGGAGGGGTTGATCCAGAAAGAAAGTCCCCTCTAGACTCCCATCTCATCCTGGGGATAGTTCACACAGTGAAGACAACCCCTGCGGGCTTCCACTTCTCCCCGGTGAGGGGTCAACCCAGTGGCTGGGGCTGCATTTTGCAGGCAGTGTTTTTCCTGAATGTCAGTTTTGATACCGTTCACCAGCACGGTTGCATAGGGCACTTCTTTTGTTTTGTTTTGTTGTCATCTGTGTATTGCCATTTTTAACTAGGAAAGTTTACTTTCAGAGTATTGCCTCAGATAACATACATTTTGGAAGTTGGATTGGTTGTATACTTGGGATTCTTCAATGACTTCTGAGTGGGCAGTGCAGTGTGTATTAAATATTTAAAGGATGATCAATCATATTTTATTTAAGTGTGCAGGCATATGTTGGCAGCCTGCAACCCTCTCAGCTGTGTCTTTTAAAGGTGGGGCCCAGGCAGCATCCAGGGCCTTGGTGTGATGTGCCCAAGTTTCTAACCTGAATCCCTCAGCAGTGCCACACAGGCTGATACCAGCCCTTTCCTAAACACAGGCACCTTGGTGTGTGAGAGACGTCTTATTTCTACAAGAAGCTCAAGAAGCTGGCGTTGGCGGTGACCTCCTAGAGCCTTTGGGTTCTGACAGTTGCTTACTTGAGGACAAGTAGAATCATCCATTGTTGTCCCACGGCCCCACACTTGGGGGTCTTCCTTCCAGGAGGCCACCCAGAGACAGAGAGCCCCCCACAGCTCTGTGGGGAGCAGAAAGGTCCAGACTGCACACTGTGAAAGGTGCTCGGAGTGTCCCAGTGGCCAGGTCTAGTCTCTGGGGAAGATGCATAAGAGCCTTGTCTCTGAGCCGTGCGTGAGCCATTTCTGTTTCCTTCTTTCTTCAACTGAGAGGAAACCCACTAGACAAGATGAAGTGCGTGATGACAGCCTCCCAGGGATGCCCCCACTGAAGGATTCAATGTGAAATCTCTCCACACCTACACCCACTATCACTCCACCTTGGTCTTAGAGTACCTTCACAGTGTATTCCAGCAGGAAGGGCGGCGAGACCAACTGTCTGAGGAGGCGTTCTTAGGGAAGCAAGGTCACAAGGGGGCAAAATCAAGGACCAGGAAGGCATCTGAAGTCCCTGGCTCCCATCACTAGGAAAAGGTTTGAAGGTCCAATCCTGGCCACTGCTCTCTAGCTATTCACCTTGGAAACCCACTTACCTGACATGCAAGAGGAGAACATGCCTGATGTGAACAAAATGGTGACCAGGCACACAAGAAGCCAAAAAAAGACAGCTCAGCCTGGAAAGACAAAACGAGTCTCGGAACCAGACTCAGAGCCTGAGGAGGGAGTTCAGTGACAAGGAGGGCCTACGTGTGAATAGATGCAGAGCTCTGATGGAAAATGTAGAAGGTGTGTGAGAATGAGTGGGACACACAGGAAGAGGGTAAAAATTCTGGGACTGAAGAAAAAACCACACATAAGAAACGCTGTGACACAAGTGGAGAAAACTTGGCAGTACATCCAGCTAGCTGAAGAGAGACTCAGGGGACTTCAAGACAGGAAAATCACAACTTTGTAAACTGAAATACAGAGGAAAAGGAACCTTCTACATGGCTGGTGGGAATGCAAAGTAGTGCAACCTCTGGAAAACAGTGTGGCAAGTTCTGAAAGAACTAGACATTGACCTTCCATACAACCCAGCAATCCCCCTTCTGGGAATATACCTGGAGGAATTCAAATCATTCTACAAAAAAAGATACTTGCACACATGTTTGCTGCAGCACTATTCACAGTAGCAAAAACATGGAACCAACCGTGCTGCCCATCGAAACTGGACTGGATTTTTTTTAAAGTGATACATATACATAATGGAACATTATGCAGCCATAAAGAGGAGAAACATATTGACTTTGCAGCAACTTGGATGGATTTAGAGCCTAACATATTAGGTGATCTATCACAGAAACAAAGAACTGAGTACAACATGTCCTAGCTTATAAGCGGAACCTGAACATTTCATAATACTATAAGAAAGGGATTGGCAGTAACAGGATACTGCCAGGGTGTGGGGAAAGGCACACCAATAGTCAGGGTACCTGATCTCAAACCAGCAAAGTGGGGACCAAGGGGAGGCCCAAACTTTGCTTGTACAGTGACTGCTTGTACACCTAATCCTGAATTGTACCCCACATCTTTAAAATAAAATAAAAAATATTTTTTTAAAAAATAAAGAGAGGTAAGAAAGAACAACACATTCAAGGACTGTGTGACATACATACATGTAACTGGAATATCAGAAGAAGAAAAAAAAAGGAAAATTAAGTAAGATAAGTATTTGAAGAATTAATGGTCAAAGACTTTCTAATGTTAAAACCAGACTCCAAACTACAGTTAAAAGACGCTCAGAAAATAAGAAGTAAAATAAATGCAAGGAGGATGAGGAGGGGGAGGAAGAGAAACTACATACAGACATATCATTTTCACCATAGAAAACCAAAAACAAAGAGAGCAATCTTGAAAAAGTCAGAGAAAACTTTGAACTCTAGAACCAGTGAAATTAACTTTTAAAAGTGAAAAATAAAAAATGAAACCTTCTCAGGTCCCGTCCCCAAAAAATCATTAATGAGAGATCCCCAACTTGTCTGCCTTTAAAGAAACAATAAGATAAGTTATTCAAGAAGGAATATGATAGAGGTCAGTAACTTAAATCTACTTTGAAGAAGAGGGTCGGAGAAAGAGAAACGAAGGTAGAATGTACTAGGCAATGATATGAAAATATGAATAAGTGAAATAAAATCAATGTCTTAAGGGATGGGAGGGAGGAGTTCAGAAATCTCTACTATTGGGCACCCACATTGCATGTGTGAAGGAACGGTATTCTTTGTAGGTGGACCTAGATTATTTGAAATGTATATCATCAACTCCACAGTACTCCAAACCACTATTTTTTTTCTAAAGAAGTGTAGCTGATATGCTAAGATAAGAGATAAGACAGAATCATTGAGAATGCGTAATTTAAACTAAAAAAATCAGAAATAGAAGTCTTTGACAATAAACCAAAAAAAGTTAAAAGCATAGTTAATATTAATCTAACTGGATCAACAGTCACTTTAAATGTGAATGGTCTATATATACCATTCAAAAGAAGAGATTGTCAGAGTGCATTAAATGGATTAAGAAAACAAGACTCAAACATGTGTTGACTATAAGAAATCCACTCTAAATATGAAGACACAGATTAAAATAAAGAGATGGAAGAAAGCTGGAGGAGCTGTATTCATTTCAAAGTGGGCTTCAGAACAAGGACCGCCATCAAGGATGAAATTACCTACACCACACGATGATAAAGGGGTCAATTTTCCAAGAAGCCACAGTGATTCTAAATGAACACCACCTCAACAACTTATTTGTGAAAATATGCGAGACAAAACTGAAAGAACTGGAAGAAGAAATAGATAATTTCACTGTTACAGTTGGGACTTTCAACAACTCTCTGTCAGTAATTGATAGATCAAGAAAACAGAAAATCAATAAGGATACAGTTGACCTGAATGGCACTATCAACTAACTTTATCTAATTCATATGTACTAGAGTAGTCCATTTGACAACAGTAGAATACACATTCTTCTCAAGTTCAAATAAAACATTTAGGAATATACAAAGGGGGCCCCCCAAAAAAAAGCGGAATTGTCTTTTGGAGTGCAGACTCCTTGTAGTATGCTCAGAATTTGCTCCTCTGGATCAAACGGCCAACCGAAATTTTTATCTGGAAGGCTTAAGAAGGTTGTGTCATGATTTATGGATGAAACATCTCAAGTTGTGGCAAACGGGTGACTGGCTCTCCTACCATGGCAATGTACCTGCCCACAGCACACTGAGTGTTCAGCAGCTTTTGACCAAGATTGGGTGATTGCATATTCACCCAATCTCATCCTGAGTGAGTTTTTTTGGTTGTTTCCCTGGATGAAAAAATTCCTCAAAGGGAAACATTTTGCTGATGCAGAGGAGGTTAAACAGAAAACAGCAGAAGTACTGAAAGCCATCAAAATTGACGAGTTCAGAAACTGTTTTGAGCAGTAGAAAAAAGTCTTGATAGATGTATTGTATCAAACAAAGAATACTTTGAAGGTGGCTGAAGTTTGAACATATAAGAATAAATACAGAATTTTTTATTAACAAATTCTGTTTTGGGAGGTTTCTCCCTTGTAGATGACATCCTGAGCCATATGACACACCTTAACAAATTTAAAAGGTTAGAAATCATACAAAGTATGTTCTCAGATGACAATGGAATTAAACTAGAAATCAGTAACAGCAACATAGGTGTAAAAATCTCCAAGTATTTGGAAATTAAACAATCGACATGTAAATAACATACAGGCCACAGAATTCTTAGTAAAAATTTTAAAACATTTTGAACCAAATGAAAATACAAGTAAACTTATGAAAGTGTGTAGGAGGCAGAAAGCAGTGCTTATAGATAAATTTACAGAATTAAATGAATATATTAGAAAGAAAGAAAGAACTAGCATCAATATTCTAAGCTTCCACTTTGGAAAATCAGAAAAAGAAGAGCAATTTAAACTTAAAGCAAGCAGAAGAAAAGAAACAGTAAAATTTATAGCACAAATTAATGAAATTTTTTTTAAAATAGGGAAAACCATGAAAAACACAAACTGATTCTCTGAAAAGATCAGCAAAATTGATAAACCTCTGGTCACTTCAAAAAAGAAAAAAGAGAGAAGACACATATTACAATGATCAGAAATAAAAAGGAGTTTCAATGCTGATTTTGTGGACGCTAAAAGTATAATAAAGGAGTGTTACGAAGAATTCTATGCCCACAAAGCTGGTAATTTAGATGGAGCTGACTTTGTTTTGAAAGACGAAACCTACTACAATTTACACAGGAAGAAATGGATAACCTGATGACTTTATATCTATTAAAGTAAATATATCAATAGTTAATATAAAAGATTACCAGGTCCAGTTTATTTCACCAATGAATTGTGCCAAATATTTTAAAAAGCAATGATACAAAATTTCCACAATCTTTTCCAAAATGTAGACTCAAAAGGAAAAGCTGTCTGCCTCATTCTGCAATGCCAGAACTACCCCAAAGTCAAGACTTGATAGATGTTTCAAGAAAGAAAAATTATGACCCATCATCTCTTATGAACACAGTGCTGAAGCTCCAGATGAAATGTTAGTCATTCAAATTCAGCAATGCATAAAAGGGATCAGACGCCAAATCCAAGCTAAGGAAGAAAACTCATATAATCATCATTTGGTGCATAAAAAGCATTTGAAAAAATCCAATACTCATTCATTGTAAAAAGTCTCAGCAAACTATGAACAGAGGGAAACTTCCATAGTCTGATTTTTTTTTTTCAAATCTACAAACAGCCTACAGGTAACATCATCCTGGATGCTTTTCCTCTAAGAGTGACAAAAGGCAAGGATGTCCACTTTCATCAAGTCTGCTAAGCATTGCACTGAGAGCCCTAGCCATAAGACAAGAAAAGGAGATTAAAAAACTATATAGATTGGAAAAATAAAATGAACACGATCTCTATTTGTGGATGACATGATTGCTTATTGAGAAAATCAAACAAAGTCCTGAAATAAATAAGTAGACATAACAAGATTATAGGATACAGAGGTAATAAACAGAAGTTAAATGCTGTCTTATATTCCAGCAATAAACAGTTAACATTTGAATTTTAAAATGATACAATTTAAGTAGCATGAAACATGAGAAGAAACACCTAGGTACTAACCTAATAAAATATGTACAGGGCCTACATGTGAAAAACTTCAAGAACTGACAAAATTCAAATGAGATCTAGATAAATCACAGAGATAGTCTGTGTCGAAAAACCCAATGACATTAAGATGCCAGTTTTTAAATTAACTTGAGCTGTGCATTCTACAACATCCCAAACAAAATTCCAGCATATCATTTTGTAGATAGTGCCAAACGGACTCAATTTATGTGAAAAGACAAAAGACCTAAAACAGACAACATAATACTAAGGAAGAACAGAGTTAGAGGACTCACACTACCCAGTGCCAGGAGCAGACAATATGGGACTGGCAAGATATTGGACACCCAGGTCACTAGAATAGAGTGGCGAGTCTAGAAACAAACACAAGTGTGGTTGCCTCCTTTTTGACAAAGGAGCAAAAGCCATCCAGTGTAGAATTTTTTTAATCAAAGGGAGCTGGGAAAATTGGACATTCATATGCAAAAAAGCAAAGAAACCTTGACACAGACCTCAAACCTTTCCAAAAAGCCAACTCAAGTGGATCATAGTTTCAAATGTAAAATGCAAAAGCATAAGACTTTCTGAAGAAAACACAGAATCTTGAGTGTGGTGACACATTTTAAATATAATACTAATTGCTCAATCCATGAAAGAAGAAAAGAAAATGTGCTGCACTTTATTAAAATAAAACACTACGAAAGACATCGTTAAGAGAATGAAAATACAAGCCACCACCTCAGAGAAAATATTTGGCATGAAAGAAATCAAAGGGTTTGTATGAAAGCATATAAAAACACTTAATTCTCATCAGTTAGAAAACAAACAACACAACTTTAAAATGGGTAGAAAATCTGAACAAACACCTCACCACAGAAGATATGCAATTGGAGCATACGCGAATGAAAAACTTCACAACCTCATTTGTCATAAGAGAATTACAAATTAAAATGAAGTTGAATACCACTATGCACCTCTTAGAAGAGTTAACACGCAAAAGGGAAAACAAATGTCGTTGCCAAATGCAGACAAGGGTTTGGAACAGCAGGAAATCTCATTCATGCTGATGGCAGTGCACCATGGTGCAGTCACTCAGAAGACAGTTTGACAGCTTCCTATAGAACTGCACATAGTCTTTCCATATGATTCACAACTGTGTATCCACACAGTGGAGTATTTTTCAGTGATTAAAACAAACATGAAAAGACATGGATGATACATAAATGCATATTGCTAAGTGCAAGTCCAGTCCGAAAGAGCTATGGGGTATGTGGTTCCAATTGCATGACATTCTGGAAAGGGCAAAACTTTAGAGACAGTAGAAAAATCAATGTTTGCCAGGACTTGGGGCAGAATGTCGAATGGTGAAGTTGAGTAGTAAAGGACAGGAGATTTCCAAGGTAGTAAAACGAGTCTGTAAGATACTGTAAAATAGATTCAAAACATTATGTGTCAAAACCCATAAAACTTTACAGAATAAAGAGTAAGCTTTTATCCAGGCAAATTTTCAAAATTTGATGTGATGAGGATTATTTTTTCCTTCTAGGAGTTTGTCCCAAAAAAAGTTTTTTGCCAATCTCATTGTGAGAAATAAGTCAGACAAATATCAGTTGAGGGACATTCTACAAATACCTAAGCAGTAATACTCAGAACTCTTAAGGTCATTAACAAAGAGAGAGAGCAAGCAAGAAAGAGAGAGAGAGAGAGAGAGAGAAGAAAAAGAGAGAGAAAGAAAGAAAGAAGAAAGAAAGAAATTTGGTGATATCTCTTCACAACCAAGAGAAACTTAAATTGAGTTCAGCAAAGGTAACTGCCTACTAAACAAAATGAAAATAATCAGTACTATCTGGGAGTATATAACAAAATTCAGAGTCAACATATGGAGAAACAGAAAAGTGGTACAATGACAGAGGCTGGCCCCATATGATTCAGATGTTAGCACTGACCAAGAAATTACAGTATAAGATATATTGTAATTATGTTTATGGACATAAAATGAAATATAATCCCAGTAAATAAAAATCTCAGCAGAGAAATAGAAATGGAAATTCTAGAACAAAAAAATACCTGCAATTTTTTTTAAAAATCACTTAATGGTCTCTATAGCCATGTAGATGTGGCATACAAGTTGGTGAACTTGTATATAAATCAATATAAATTATCAATCTAGTGGACGGAGAGAAAGAAGTTGAAAACAGGTTCAGGATAATCACTGAACAAGAAGATTCATAGAGAGAAACCACAAGTAGGTTTGTTACAGTCAGACTTCTGAAAACTCCAGTTAAAGGGAAAACCTGGGAAGCCGCCGTGGTCCACTGTGTGTCAAGGAGTGGTGATCTGAAAGGGACTGCTGACTGGAGAACAGTATGTTTCAAGTGTTGAACGAGAACAAAACACAACAAAAACTGTCAACCTAAAGTCTATGTTCAGAAAAAACACCTTTTGAGGATGAAGGAAACACACAGTGTCACACAGAGGACGATACGAGAATCTACTGGCATCAGAACTGCACTACACACACGTGCCAAAGGAAGTTCTTCAGGCTAAAAGAAATAATTCTGGAAGAAACTCGGTTTTGCAGCAAGGAATGAAAAGTTCCAGAAATGGTCAATCTGTGGATAATTATAAGACTGCTTGTCTTTTACTTTACAAAGTACACATAATTATTTAAACCAAAACTTGCAGCAGCGTCTTGTGGATTGCATGATGCACATGGATGCAACTCACATGAGAGTTATCCTCTAAAGGTAGGTAAGTGAGCCGGAAGGTTGCAAAGCTTCTGCCTGCCATGTGAAGTGGTGCAGTATTAACTCTAAGAAAACTGCAGAGTCTCCTTGGAAGTATGAGATGCAGATGGCAGTCCCTATTGCAACCACTACATAATGCAAAGTAGAGTAGTTGGAAAGTAAATCGATAAATTAAAAAGGCGCTCCAAAAACATTCAGTGAATCCAGAAATACAGAGGTGATAGGAATAAAACAGCTAGTCTAAACAGAATGTGACAGTAAAATACTAGATCCAAATCCATTCATATCAATTATGTTAACAGTTGGAGCCAGGTAAGCTGGGCTTACACCTGTAACCCCCGGGGTTGTGGGAGACAGAGGCAGGAAAGTGACTTAAGTCAGGGAGTAAGGTTGTAGTGAGCCAAGGCCACTACTGTACTGCAGCCTTGGTGACAGTGTGAGACACTGTCTCTAAAAAAAAAGAAAAAATCATGGATGAACACTGCAATTTAAATACTGTGCGTGCAAGATATCCATCATGCGTGTGAGAAAGAAAAACGAAGCCAGTCCTCAGACAGCGTCAAATATTTAGAAATACTTAGGTGTCTTACGTCACCTGGATCCGCTGCTCACATGTTCGGCTGGTTTTTCAAGTTTGATCCCAAGATATTGGGTAGATTCAAGACACTGTTCCTTGATTCAGCAGAGAGAGGCTAAGGATCGGAAGGCCGAAGGAGGAGTACTGAGCGTGGGAAGGCATCCAGTAGGCACTTGGGGGTAGTTTTTGCGTGCAATGGTGGGGGGGCCTGCAGTTAGGATGCCCTCGACAGGCACCCGGGAGACATGGACAGGAAAGGCTCTTCCCTGAGCAAGTTTTCTTTAACTCTAAGGAGCTCAGGTATCACTGAAAACCCATGACCCTAACCCTAGAGCATCTGCCCGTCCACAGACCTGAGGCAGTAACCTTGCGCCCACAGTAGGAAGAAGCACTGAGAGGGGCCCAAAGTCAGGAATGGAGCATGTCAGACCAGAGGGTGCCAGGTACACACAGGCCCTACTCTCGGCTGAGAGTGCTCACCCCACAGAACCCAAGGTCCTACAGTGCCCCAGAGTCCCTGCCTGCCCCATGTGCATGGGGGTGGCAGAGACTGGGCCAGGAACCCGCACCCCAGACTGTGCTTGCCCGGGTCAATTCATTTCTTCAATCAGTGAAATAACTTGTGGGAGTCTAGACTTAACAGTCTTCCTTGATGAATCTTACAGCTTTTGGAAGGAGGATTCCGGGCAGTGAGCGCAGGATGTCAACTTCTATGTGCTATGTTTCAGCCATAAAATGCTTCTTGCAAAACAAAGGCAGCAGAAGCCCTGCGCAGCGGCCTTGGTGGGTCCCCAGGGGGGCCAGGGCAGAGCCCAGGCGCGCTTCAGTTCAGTGCTCGCTCCATTTCATAAATTGATTCTCCAATGACAATTCATTAAGTCACTTAAATTGTGCACGTGTACCTGCAATTTAAGCAATGCCAAAGTAATCTTCTGTCAATAATCAAATATATTCCATTATGTTTTCCCTTCTGGCAAAGAGGTAAATAATCCTAAAACAGCCTATGTGAGTCACTTAGGAGAAAGGGACACAGTCTCCACTCAGATGTGGGTCACAGGGAGATAATATTTTGATGGCACCAGCTCATAACTGCCCCTAGAAAGACCAGTGTAATTCATATTTTGTCTAATCCAGGGGCGGACATGAGAAAAACACACACAATCGTGAACTTCTGAAGAGTCCTCATAGTTGTCTGACACAGCCGCTGAAAGACACTGTTCACTCCAGCAAAGCACACCAAGCCTGAAGTTGGCTCTCTGCACTTGACCTCAATAAGCAGGGGAGACCGTTGGTCTCATAAGTAGAATCCATGCGTGGGCTCTGTTCATGGCCCTGCCGTGGGATGGGGTGTGGCACAGGGGTGGTGCTTTGTCGTCCTGCCTCACCCTCAGTCTCCTGGTGAGCCTGTGCCCCTGGGTTGTGGCATCTCAGTTTGGGGTTTTGTTTCTCCCTCAGGTGGGACAGGATGGCTGGAGGGGGCTAGCATTGGGTTGGGCTCCTCCTTCTCCCAGGTGGGCCCGAGTAAAGAGCTTCCCCAGTGGGCAGGCCTTGTCAGGAAGAAGCAAGTGCCTGGCCGCTTCCTAAGGGCTCCCCTCCCAAGCCCGGCAGAAGCATGGGGGGACTTTTCTCTGATCTTTGCTGTGAGGACATGGTAGCCTGTAACCATGGTCGCTTGGCATCCCCTGTGCTGGTTCTGGTGAAGTCGTTTGCCTTGGTAGGTGTGCTGTGACTCACTGGACCCACCGTCTGTCACTCCAATTCGGGGCAGTGGTTGGCCCTGGACCACACTTAATTTTTCCAACAGATCTAAGGAGTTTTGGTGGGTTTTTACTAGATCAGCTTTCTTCCTGTTGTGGGATGGGAGTGCGGACTCCCATGATTCGTGCATGCCACCATGCCAAAGCCAGAGACTGAATCCTGCTGAGTAAGTAAATCCACCTTGGTGGCCTTTATGAAGAAGACAATACTACAGCTCAGGGGTGTGGCCCAAACCGCTTCCTCCTTGGGAGGTTGCAGGCAGGGAAAGGAGGGCCTTGTCATGTCTCTGGAGCCAGAGATTGGGTCACTCGGTTAAAACCTCTCCCAAGGGTAGAGTAGACAGGTGGGCCAGCTGGTAGCCCCCAAGTTGTAGTTCAGGGAGCTGAGTCTTGGGTGCCAGAGCCCTTGGGCATGGAGCACGCTGGTGACCTCCGAGTCAAAGCGCCTTGTGCTCAGGGTTTTGGTGGCCTGACCAGAAACATGCTCTGAAGCTAACCAGGCTTTTGTCTTGGTCTTGTTCGTGCCTCGACTTTCCTCTCCAGTCACTGGGTCGATCCCGAGTGCCAACTACACCTGTCTGGTGAGTTCTCCTCTTGCTCTGGTACCATTTGGGGCCAACTTTGGGGTCTGCAAGCCGGCCCTTAGTTGGCACAGACTCCCATGACGGGCCTCTTCCTACTTGCTTCTTCCTTGTTCCCTCTGTCTCCAAAAAGTGCAGCAGGAAGCATGAGAGGGTCATCAGTGAGACTGAGTTGCAAATACCTTGAGCCTACAGGGCATACTGGAGCTGGCATCCAGCTGGCTCTGGGCAGTCACCCACCAAGATGACGCACTCATAGAGTGTGGTGGGTGTTCACCAGGGCAGAGCCCGGGACTGGACCCTGCCCTGCCACACCTTACAGCTGCCGTAGAAAAGGGCACACCGGCTCTCATGGGGCAATGGCCTGTGGCGCCTGTGTTGAGGGCAAGTAGCAGAAGGATACTCGGACACAGCATGTGATTCTGATCGTTTGAATTATCGCTGGACTGAAGCAATTCCACCAGGGACGGGAGTTTTCCTGCTTTAGAGAAAACCGAGAACTGACTTCTCTTCCTTATGGCCATGGAGGGTGAAGGCTAAATCAGGGAGTGCGGCTTTCATCAGAGCAATATGGCGCCCCCACTCCTGAGCCATCCACGTGTTCATGGCCAGTCTCTCTCCACCTCTGCGGTGCACACACTGTGTGATCACTCGGGGTCTAACTGCACTCTGTTCTACCAAGCAATGATGAGGAAAACAACCATGACATGTAAATACGAAGGGGAAAAAAAAAGCAAACCCTTGGGCTGGCTAATCGCTTCCTTGAGTCCCACAGGTTGGTGTTTTTGCCTGGCTTTCCATTTGTACTAGACTTCTGCGAACCCTTGGGTATTTCAAAGCCAGCACTAACCAGGCAGGTTTTAAATCATGAACCAACAGAGGAAAGAGCTCATGAAGACCCAGCACTGTGTCCTTAACTTCTCCTGGATTTCTGGAATGGGGAACCCCTGTGCTCCTCATTTAAAATACCAAGAAAAAAAAGGGGTCACTGCAGGGGATCAGCATCTCCCATAGGGGTATCGAAGCCCACTGCAGTGATTATTGTGGCCCACCATGGGCATCAGTGGGGCTCACCACAGGGGTCATCAGGGTCCACTGTGACAGTCAGCAGGGCCTGCCAAAGGGGTCAGTGGGGCCCACCATGGGTGTCAGTGGGGCTCACCAAAAGAGTCATTGTGGCCCACTGTGGGGGTCAGCAGGGCCCACTGCAGGGGTCAGCAGAACCCACCACAGGGGTCAGCGGGGATCTTGCCCCAGCACCAAGGACTGTCCATGACCTGAGTGGTATTGGACAAAGAAATCAGAGCATGTAAATCGACTGCTCCCCTGGGCTTGGATGATCCAACCATGGGTGAAGACCTGCGCCCACATGGCCTTCTGAGTGCCGCCCACATGTCTACAGGGCCCTTGCATGTGCTGAGGTGCCACCTGAGGCCACACTGGCACAGGTGGGCTCCAGCCTCACAGTGGGTTCTGTTCTTGCTCCTGCTCTGCTGTTTTTGCCTGCAGAGTCCCTTGCACGGTGAACACTTCTGTAAAAAGTCCCTGATTTATTTATTTTCATTCAGGCAAGCCAGAAAATGAGCACGTGATGCTCGCTTGCTGTTCCCTTGAGTGCCTATACCCTGAGGCTCCGGTCTATGAGAAGCGCTGTTGGCTAGCATTCTTCTACACTTCTCATCCCTAACTGCCCAGACACAGTAGCAGGGCCATTTGAGCAGGACGGAAACCAAAGGCCTGACAGTGAGCCTGGTCATCCCTGCAGTCATGACGCAAGCATGATATTTTTAAAGTATTTTTCCCGTCCACTCTTTTCTATTTCCCAAGTTTTCTACAATGAGTGACTTCAGAATTACTTTAGAACAAGAAGGTTTCACCACATCGTCTTTTCTGAAAACAGCCGATCTTTACATGTGCAAGAAACATCGCCTGATGCAACCACATGCAGCCTAGTCTTACATGTGAATGGGATCCTGAGACGTTCCCACAGGCCGAGGGACCTTCCCACAGTGGCTTTGCTGAGTCCCTGGGAGACATGTGTTGGGCTTGCCGTGCACGTGCCACTTTCCTCAGAATGACCGACTTCTCCTCACTCAAGTGGCGCAGAGAGCTCTGCTTCCCTACTTGCGTGTTCTTGGAACTCAGAGTTTCTCTCATTTGTTATGAGATGGAAGGATCCAGAGCTACTACCTCCTTCCTGTGGCTTGCTCTGGGCGATGTCTCAGCAAGGTGTTCCCCACTAGAATTAAGAGCTCCCCACCCCCCGCAGGCCATGGGCTGGGGCCTTCCCTGAGAACAGAGGGGGCACACCCAGCAGAGCCCCTGCCCTGAGCTTCTCCTCCGTGGCCAGGCTGGGTGACTGTCCCCTGTGTGCCTCATTCTCTTTTATTAGAAGGTGTTGGTACACAGAACTGGTGTGAGGGTTATGCTAACCTTCCAGTGTGGGACCAGCACACAAGATGCATTAGTTCACCTGATGAACCTGCTGAGGGGACAGAGACAAAGTGACTTGTCTGCTGAGAGCATGAAGACAGCAGGAAACTAACCAAAGCCATCGGCTTCTCATTATCACCATGCACAAGTCTAACCAGTGCCAGATCTTTCAGTAGATAATTCTTTCCAAAGAAAAATCTGATTGGTCTAAGTTCTAAACCACTGCTGTGATTACCGCTGAGTATTAGTAATATATGCAAAAGCTTCAGATTAACACGTTTGACTTAGACTTTAACCAACATTGTGTTCTTCACAGAAGTTACCTCTGAGACATTCTGGCTGTCCATGCAATTGGCCGCTGGACACACATGACTTCTTGCCAGGTGTTGTTCTGGGGAGTTGATCATGGGGTGTTGAACCTTCAGCTCAACTCAGACAGCTCCATCTCCAGATCTTCACAGGACAGGAGTGGCTTCCGAATCCATTCCTTTTTCCTTTGTGATGCAGTCATGTTTGCATTACTGTTCATTGGCATTTGTGTGCATGACTGGCATGATGACACATCCAAAGTTCAAAGACATGGCTTGCTTCTTGGACTTCTCTACTGATTGTTATTGTTACTCATTTCCATTTATAATTACGAGAGAAAAAAATTTTTTTCCAACAGAGACAGGGATATTAAAACAATCTGGACCGGGTTTTACATACGCTGGATGGGCTACCTGTGGGCTCACTCGGGGCCACTCCTGAGACCACTCCTGCCCCCGTGGTGTTGGCTGCCCCCCACCCCTCACTGTAGGCAGAGCGCTGGGCCAGTGGCAAGTGCTGGCTACTGGGAGCTGGCGGTTGGCTGTGAATAGAAGACAGTCACCCCAGATCCACGTAGCAGCCTTGGAGTCAGCAGTGTCAGGCTGCAGCATCAAGGGCATCAAGTCAGGAAGTTATAGCCCCTGCCAGCATCGGGCTCACAAAGTCAGCTTCTGGTGGAGTCAGAAGGCAGAGGGCTTCCGGTGCATTCCCGTCTTCCCAGCTTGGCTCCTGCCCAGAGAGCAGCACCCCCCCAGATAGAGATGGGAGTGAGAGAGGAAGACCCACGCCCACTCCTCCACAGGGTCAGCCCACCTGTGTGACCTCCCCGGGGCTGGGGAACGAGGTGGAGGGGCAGGTTGTGAGATTCTTGCTTTTCCTAATAGTCTATAGCTTTCATTATTACCTGGGATGGATGTTTTCTTTTTATTACTGGACTGAAACTCTATTACAGGCTTAAGGAAATAGTGAGGTTTTTCCTAGATTAAGAAGAGAAGAGGAGGCCTGGGGCCAGCTGAGTTTTAACCCAGAGGCAAGGGAAGGACTAGACACCCAAGGCAGCTGGGAGAGCCAGCCAGAGCTTGCTGCCATTTTCCCATGCAGCTCTGCCCTGATTCCTGACTGTCCAGGGCAGTAGTCACAGCAACTCGAGGAGGGGCCTTCACGCCAGTCCTCCTATCAGGGTGAGGGGCGTGCTTTTGGGAGGAAAAGAGCAGGGCAGCAGTTTTCACTAATATTTCTACATGCCATCCTGACTCAGAGATGCCTCCTCTAACACAGCATAACTAGAGCATGAATGAGAAGAAAGCTGGTCCTTCCACCTGGTTGGAAGTCCTAGTTGCTCCAGTCCATGGACACTTTGAAGTCACTGCAGAGCGGTGAGGACAGACGCCTTGCAGGTGGAAGCTAAGTCCATGCTCTGGAGGGAGTTGTCTGCACCTTATCAGGATTAATGAGGTTTTCTGTTCTCTGTAATAGGAAATGGCCTTCCTGCTGAAGTCAACTCGAATGTGCTATCAGATATGTATTTTTAAAGCTTAAAACTGTCAAACCAGCTGGGTGCGATGGCTCATGCCTATTATTCTAGCACTTTGGGAGGCCAAAGCGAGAGGATTGCCTGAGCCCAGGGGTTTGAGACCAGCCTGGGCAACTCGGCGAGACCTCATCTCTACAAAATCAAAAAATTAGATAGGTTTGGTGGCATGCAGCTGTAGTCCCAGCTACTTGGGAGGCTGATGCAGAAGGACCACCTGACTCTAGGAGGTCAAGGCTGTAGTAGCTGTGATTGTGCCATGGCGCTCCAGCCTGGAGTGAGACCTTGACTCAAAAAAAATCATCAAACTACTAATAAACTAGTGATGAGTTAGTCACTTGCATGATGAGTTGTTCACTTTGCTGAAATGGAAGACAGAACGCTAGTCCAGAGATGTGACGGGCGTAGAAGGCACCGTTCCTCAGAGTATTTTCTTACCCTTACACGGTTCTAGACATGAAGGAGACAGACTTGAAAAGTCAGACGCTGCTCAGGGGAAGGAGGACACGGAGGTCGCCATGAGGAGCAGGATCTTCAGCAGCTGCAGGCTGTCGGGGTGAGAACGACAGGAGCCATACCTGTCCCTCCACAGCCTGGTCCTGAGCCAACTTGGAGTTCAAGGATCCGGTTATTTCACATCATCAATGCCACTTGTACATGTTTCTGGGGAACGTGTGAGCATTTTTAGGTGCATGAAATGTGTGATGTAAGTTAAGTTATCTTGGGCACCTATCATGGTGAATAGTTACATTTCTACATGCTCTTTCTGGTGACGGTTCACACACTCTCTTCCGGCTGCCTTGAAATACACAATACATTGTTGCTGTCTATTCTCACCCATCTGCTAGTGAACATTAGAACACATTTCTTCTGTCTTACTATAAGTCTGAACCCATTCTCCAGTCTTTCTTCGTGTTCCCCACACACTCTTCCCAGCCTCTGGTATCCATCATTCTACTCTCTACCTCCATGGTATCAACTTTTTTAGCTCTCACACATGAGTGAGAACAACCAATACTAGTTTTTCTATGCCTGGCTTATTTCATTTAACATAATGACCTCCAGCTTCATCCACGGATACAACTTTATTTATTTTTTATAGTCAATTAGCATTTTATTGCTTATCTATAACCTCACTGTTTCTATCCACTCACCTGCTGACGGTCATTTAGGTTGATTCTATATCTTCTCTGTGAATAGTGCTGGGATAAACATGTGAGTGCCAGTGTCCCTTTGATATACAGATTTATTGTCCATTGGATAAATACCCAGTAGTGGAATTGCTGGATTGTATGATAGTTCTATTTTTAGTTTCTGAGAAATCTCCACACTGTTTTCCACAGTGGTTGTAATTGTTACGTTCCCACAAACAGTGTACAAGCATTCCCTTTTCTTCACATTCGCACTGGCATCTCTGACTTTTGTCGCTTTAATAATAGTCATTTTTAGTGGGAAAAGATGACATCTCATAGTGGTTTGACTTGCATTTCTCTGATGATAAGTGATGTTGAACATATTTTTTATATACCTGTAGGCCATTTGTATGTCTTCTTTTGAGAATTGTCTATCCATGTTCTTTGCCCTCTTTTTAATGGGATTCTTTTTTTTTTAATTGTTGAATTGTTTGACTGCCTTCTATAGTCTGGCTATTAGTACCTTGTCAGATAAATAGTTTGCAAATATTTTCTTTCATTCAACAGATTGTCTTTCCACTCTGTTGATTGTTTCCTTTGCTGTGCAGAAATGTTTTAGTTTAATATAGTTCCATTATTCAATTTTCCTTTTAGTCATCTGTGCTTTTCTGTGTTTTGTTCTAGTAGGTTTATAGTTTGGGGTCTTATGTTTGAGTCTCTCATTCATGTTTGTAGATGGTGAGAGAAGTCCTCTTTTATTCCAATGTGTTTGGGTATCCAATTTACCCAATGTCATTTATGTTCTTGGTGCCCTTGCAGAAAATTACTTGGCTACAAATGTGTGGATTTATTTTTTTCAATCCCCCTTCTGTTTCATTGGTTTTTGTGTCTGTTTTTGTACCGAAGTATCCTGTTTTGGTTACTACAGCCATGTAATATATGTTCAAGTCAGGTAGTGTGATGCCTCCAGCTTTTTTCTTTTTGCTCAGGACTTCAATTCTTAAACACAGGTGACCTTAGACTGGTAGTCATCCCAGATCACTGGCAGAAGCAAATGCACACATATTCTAGAAGGAGACTTCATCAATGTCTCAAATAATTATTTAAGTTTACTGGTTAATACACAATCAAAAACAACTGCTTGTACAATTTGATTCATGATGAAAACAAATAAACAAACAAGCAAACTACAACTAGCAAAAGAAATATATTATAAATAATATGAAAGACTATATAATTATCTGGCCTAGAATTTTAAAATATGTTTGACATGTTCAATATAATTAAAATAAAAATGAATTTGAAATATGAGCAAAAAGAAGAGATTATAAACAATGATCAAGCAAATTTTTTTTTTAAATCTAGATAGAGCTTCCAGAAAGGACAAATTAACCTAGCTTACATATTCAATAAAGATCTTCCCATTAAATTTCAGATAGCTAAAGAAAATTAGTGAGAGGATAGCTAAATTAGGAAATGTTAACCAAAATGAAACATGAGTTTTGCTCAGAAAATCTAAATGTGCTTAATAGAAGTCCCAGAAGAAGAAGATAGAGAAGAAAGTAAAATGATAAAAAGTCGTTACATTACAAAGAATATAAGAAAAAGAGAT
Source organism: Carlito syrichta (assembly GCF_000164805.1). NCBI lineage: Eukaryota > Metazoa > Chordata > Mammalia > Primates > Tarsiidae > Carlito > Carlito syrichta. Next base: position 42,636 of record NW_007247232.1, on the reverse strand, counting down.
GAAAGAATATAGGAGAAGTATTATAAAGAAAAGCACAAATTTAAACAAAAATAATAAGCAATCACATCAAATAAAAATGGATCAAGAGATCTTATTAAATGTTGAAAACAAAATACTACAGCAATGTTTTTAAAAAGGAATCAGAGAGTTTGAAAGTATCATTTCTCATAAACACTAAAAGACTCTTGTCTTTTTTTTTAATAGCCATGATAGCTATAATATCAGTCACTTAACTCTATGATAATAACTATTACTAGGTATAAGGAAGGTAACTTCATAAAGATAAAAGTCAATTCATCAGGAAAATATTACGGTTGTAATTAACTTGCACCAAATAGCAATCTCAAAACCTGTGATGCAAAAACTAGCAAAATTTTATGGAGAAATGCATTAATGCATACACATACTGGAAAACTGAAATAACTAACACTTCATCCTTAGTAATTGATAGAACCAACAGCCTAAGATTTACTAAGTACTCAAGAGAGTTGAAAAATATGTTTAAAACATTTCATTAATGGAAATATATGGAACACTGCAACAATCACTTCACAATATTCATTTTTTCAAGCAAATTTAGCAAAATTGATAAAATATCAGGTTATAAACAAGTTTCAACACATTTCAAAATGATGAAATTATGTGGGATATGTTATCTAACTGAAGTGAAATCTAACTAGAAACTAAGGACAAAACAGTAATTAGAATATTATCTTCATAAGTTTTAAAATTTAAAAATACACTTTTAAATAGCCAATGTCAAAAATAGAGTTAGAAATTTATTTTGAACTAAAAGTGATGAAAAATTACAAATGAAGTCTTGGGAGCAGGTCCTGACAGGAAGTACAGCAGCCTTGTTCTGAGCATCTTTTCTTCTCCTTCTTGATTTGTCCACAAGAAGCATACCATTAGAAAGAATTACCACAAAGTATACTTCCAGTGAGCCATGGAAAAAGAGAGCAAACCCTCACACTCTGAGACTCACATCAAGGCTTCCCAAGGCGGAGGACAGCGAGTCATGGTGTCATAGGGCGAACAGGAAGCACCAAGAGGTATGTGTTGTGGTGAGGAACAACGGGTCTCAGAGACCTCCAGAGGAGGGTGTCTACTCCTGAGCACCGGTCATAATCGGAGGGTGGGGTTTCTGGAGAAAGAGGAGAGAGAAGCTTGGGCAACCTCAAAGGAGTTGAGAGGTGACACATCCAGGAAGAGAGAGCAGAATGCAACCCTGATAGCCTTCAAGGAGATCTGGGAGCCCAGGAGTGGCAGAAGCTTCCCTGGGCCAGGGGAAGACACAGATGGGTCCCTATTTTGACACAACATCAACAAAGAAGACATCCTTGATGCAGAAAACTTGAAATGCTTCCCTTGTCTATGTGCATAGAATATTTCTGTTGCCCCTCCCAAAAAAATTAAATAAAAAGCTACTGCATGGCCTAAGAAAATAAAACACACCAAGAAGCGTTGTAAATATTAATTAATTTAAGTGACAAATTAGTAAAGCAATGGTTGAAGTAGCTGTCAAAGAGCAAGACACTCTTTAAGCAAAGTCATCAAGAAGGAACACACTGAAAACCCAAAAGAAACATCGGAAAAGGTCATAAACAAAAAATTACAAATGATCCTTTAAAAACTCGGAAGCCCTAGGTATTGAGTCCGGGCAGCTCTTGTACACCACAGAAAACAGCCAGTGCTGGAGAAAGTGCAGTCTTCAAATGTGAACTCCACAACACGTCCCTGAATTCACCGAATGGCGCTCTCTAAACCTCCCTTTCACTGCCATGATGGCCGCCACTGCTTGGTTTGTGTTGGACACACAAATATCATGGCGGACCAGGAACATGTTTGACTCTGCTCAACATAGAACTCATTTTCTCTCTTGGTCATTTAAGCTTTTTTCCACAATATTAGAAGCAAAATGATGATATAATTACCTTAATTCTATATATATTTATTTTTGACTTTTTTTGGAGACAGAGTCTTTTTCTGTTGTCCTGGCTGAAGTGCAGTGCTACAATCATAGCTCACTATAGCCTCCAACTCAAGAGATCCTCCTGCCTCAGCCTTCCGAGTAGCTGGGACTACAAGCACCACCATGCCTGGTTCATTCTCAAATATTTTGTAGAGACGGCGGTCTCCCTATGTTGCTGAGGCTGGTCTCAAACTCCTAGCCTCAAGGGATCCTCTCGCTTCAGACTCCCAAAGTGCCAAGATTACAGATGTGAGCCACGGTTCCCAGTCTAACTTCTTATTGTAAAATAAAATACAGATAGAGAAAATCCTACAAAGTGAACACATTGCACAATGAGTCTTTATAAGGTTAGCACCTTGTAATCGCTACCCAGGCCCAGCAACAACTTTACCAGACACCCAGAAGCCCCTGCCCCAACCCCAGGTCTCATCCCAATCTCAGTCTACTCCCTTACCCAAAATGCACAGCTGGCTCTCCAAAAAGCCACATCTGAGGCCTCTCTACAGTGTTTCATCAGGATACATCCCTGATGCTACAGCCTGGCCCTCCTCACCTTGGAATCTGTTGGGTTAATGTGTTCTAAACGTCTTGATTCCCTCTCCTATTTCTTTTTCCCTTTTCATTCAGAGTAAACACAATAAAAGGTTGCTCTCCTTGCCTCCTGACTGCTGATCTGGGACGATTCCCACGGGATGGCAGGGCAGACGCCCTGTTATTATTGCCCTTAATCAGCAGTTTTTAAGGACACGAGTTGCTTCCTGTCACCCCTGATAGTCCTGTGTTATTCTTGGCAGTGTTATGAACTCATGGATATAAACATCACTAACATGTTGTCACCAACCGAAATGACTGTCTTTTTCAAACTCACATTGTCCTTCTCTGGCCAGTGGGAGCCCAGGGGTGGCTGATGACCTCCTGTTATCTGGTATATTCCAGGCTCTTCTACGTTTTTTTGCTCCAGACTAGAAGTCCCTTTTCTTAAGAAGCTCAGATTTCTGCTAGCAGAAAACAGGGCCTTAGAACCACCGTGCTAAGCACACGGGATGCCCATGGATGCTGATTTGCTTGGTGTTTCTGAGTGTCTACAGAGGACAGAGCCGTGAGATAGAAGATAGACGTATGCACAGAAGGACGATTTCCTCAGAGTGCATGTTGCTATTTCCAGGTCGAACTCAGGACTGAGGAAATGGGCACTTAGCCTCTTATCTACTGTCTTATATTTCATCTCCACCACACCAAAAATCCTGCTTCTCAGAGACATGGCAGACAGCATGACAAGACTATCTCATACATACTCGTTTATTTTATTCCACATCAGACACAAACAGCCTCAAAATCTCAGTAGCAATGCCACTCACGGTGGTAGACACAGAGATAAAAGGTTTGGTTTCGCTTGTTTTGCATACGCTCCACTCTACCTGTGTGGTTTTGCCCAAACCCAGTGCCTCACACATGACCTCACACATGACATGACCTACTCACTGTTTAATCCAGTCCCATACGTTCCACTTCATGTCAGTGGCTGCCACCCGTCTCAGTGTCAAACTCCCTCCAGTGCTTTGTTGACTTCTATTGATTTCCTAGTAGAACCGATTTCTGATTTCTCAGGAAGCGTGCATGGGAATAACATTCTGTGAGAATTTTACGTGTTGATTACAGATAATAGATAACTCATAGCACCTTTTCCTATCTATAGACTAATTGGCTCAAATTTCCTTCTCTTGAACACTTCAAACATGCGACTCTCCTTCCTTCCTCATCGTGTTGCTGGAAGAATGGCAGCCAAGTGACATTATATTCCTCACAAAGCGCTTGCTCTCTGTGCCTGGACCCCAAAGAAGTGTTTTTGTTTGTTTTTCCTTTCTTTTATTAAGTCAAAGTTACTAAAATACCTTGGTGTTGGCTATTTGAACCTATATCTGACACATGCTGTGCTCTTTCTGTATGTAATTTCAAGTCTTCCCCAATTTTTTTTTCTTAATTTCACAAAAATGTTCTTGGGTTATAGTTTTAAAGTATTTCTCCTGTTCCTTCTCGTTTTATTGTCCTTTCTGGGGACACCTGTTATTTATACGTTGAATTTTCACTGCTATACTCCATACGTGTCATTTTCACATCCCTTTCTCTCTCCATTTTATTTACCTGTAAACCATTTTTTCCTGTCTTCTGTTTTGCATTCATTTTTCAGGCTATACCCATGACCAACTACTTTCCCCCGATTGTCTCCTGGGTTCCTCCACCTCGTTTCTTTGCTTTCCTGGTTTTCCCCTCCTGTATGGCTTCCTTTTAGCCGACCCTGCGTGGCGCCATGGAGGCTGCCTCTGTCTGCCCTTCTGCTGCCATGGAATGCCGTTCTGTCCTGTTCTGATGAAAGCGTTATGCAGAGTTTGACCTTGATACTCTTTTGCCGCTCATTTTGCATGACTGGAGTCTTGAACTTGAAGAGGTGGCCTGGCTCTGAGCATTTGTCCACCCCCACGGAGTTCCTTCTGACGTTGTCCTTTCCCAGTGTATAGCCATGGCAGCTTTCCAAGTTCTGGACCCTGCATCCCCTCCCTGAACCTCCCCTCCTTTGCTTCCATGGTCTCCGTGCTGCTCACTGGGAGTCTAACCAAAGCTGTGTCTCCTTCGGGGGAGCCTGTACTGCAAGGGACACCTTGGGCTGGACTTGACCAGCTCTACAGCCAATCCCCCATGGAAGAACCCTATCAGCAGGGCCTGCTGCCTCCAGGGGCCCTGTGGGACTTCCTGGGAAAGCCTGCAGAGTGCAGGTGCCTCCTGTCTCCACTCCATCTTCTAGACACCTCCATGGCCCTCCACATTCTTCCTGGCAGGTCTGGTGGTGATGGGCGTGTCCTCATCCATGTGTCCTTGGGGCTTGTGGCAGTGTCTTGTCCCCCTGTTTTATGTCAAAAGGTGCTCCTTCATTTTTGCTTTGGCTGGCTAGTTGCCCGCCCGTTTCTAGATGGAGAGATTCAAAACTATTCTGCCTCCGCCACCACCTCCCAGAACTGCCCTCGTCTCTTTTAGTCAATTAGGGAGAAAAGCAAAGAGTAGCCTACTCGATCTGCAAGCTACACTTCCAGGGATGATAGGTGCCATCACTGGACAGACGGGCTCCATGACTTTTTGCTTTTCGGCGCTGAGTGTATCTGTTCACTTGAGCAACAGATTCTGCTCCTGGAAGGCACAGAGGAGAAGTCTTGGTATGGATTTTTCAGGTCAGTCTGGACTTTGAAATATCAGCTCAATGGGTCAGCCAGCTGAGCCCCAGAGTGGGTTAGTAAGCCTGGCACCAGAAACGTTGGCTCTAATGGCTGCCAAGCCAAGCTATGAGAGTGTTGCAGCCCCCAAAAGTGTCTCGGCTTTGGAGTCTCACCTTCTTCCAGCAGCTCTCCCGGTTCAGCGGGCTCCGTCGGCTGGAAAGCCAGCCTCCAGGGTGCACAGTTCTTTGGTTCTGGTGATATTCTGCAGCTCTTCAGGTCGGGGTTCTTGTCTCATGCTCAGGAGGAATGAGAGACACGAGTGGCCGTAAAATGAGAACACAGGAATTATTGAGAGGAAGGAAAAGCTCTCACACTGGAAACGGACCTGAGGGAGTTGCCAATTTAGAGCTGAAACCTGATGCTTATATAGCCCTAAGACTGAGCTGATTGGCTAGCACTAGCTGTGAGCTGATTGGTTGGTACTAGTTGTGCTGATTGGTCAGTACTAAGGACCAATCGGCAGGAGATAGGGGCCTAATTAGCTGATTGGCTGGCTGATACTTGGCAGTGAGCTGATGATTGGTTGTTTTTCTTTTTTTTTTTCATTAATCAGTATTTTTTATTATGGTTTTGTGGGGTACAGTTAAGGGTTAGGTGTACAATGACGTTTCATTCAGGCACCCTGTAGATAAGAAGTGTTTTCCCATCCCCCGACAGATATTTGCTACTGTTAATCCCATCCCCCTCTCCCCCATAGTTTCCCAGTACCATCAGTCATTTTCTTATAGTATTGCATTGGATGTTCAAGGTCCATTATATGAGTAAGAACATGTGATATTCGGATCTTTGTTTTTGTGAGAGGTCACTCAGTATTATAGACTCTAGTTCCATCCAGGTTGCAGCGAAATTCATGATTTTGTTCTTTTTTATGACTGCGTAGTATTCCATCGTGTATATGTACCACATTTTTTTAATCCAGTCCTCTTTTGATGGGCAGCATGGTTGTTTCCAGGTTCTTGCTATTGTGAACAACGCTGCGATAAACATACGTGTGCAGGTATCTTTTTTATAGAGTGATCTTTTACAAGAGGAGGAATCTCCAGAGATTGCCTGAGCTACTTGGATGCTGAGCACGTTGCGAGAAACTGGGCACTGTCCCCTCTTCTTTTCCCGGACCCTTCTCAAGTCTCCTTCCAGGCTCACCTCTTGCTATTCACATATAACCTTGCAGCAGTTTCATGAGCAAGTGCTATGACTCTCTCCTCTTTCCTCTATCTCCATGTTCCTACAAGCCGGCTTTAATAAAGGCGGTGTTATCAGCAGGCCCACAATGGGCCTGGACATCCCGAGCCAGGACATGCCAAATGTGTATTGATCCATCCCGGATGAGTGATGCAGCTCCGTGGAAGGGCACAGAGGGTGATGGGACGCCCAAGCCCACCGCAGACAGCGCCCAGTGACACAAAGATACCAGCCCGTGAAGTCTAATTACTCCCCACTACAATAAACATCAGCCCTGCTTTTATTTATTGGCCATGGCCAGTGGCCGTCTGTAGACTACACATTGAACATTCATTTTACAAACCAGCACTCCAAACAGATCATTTACTTTCTTTCTTCTGGTGATTGCTGGAATTAACCCTGAAGCTGCCAGCCAGGCTCCCTCCTCCCCAATGGAGGATACCCTGAAGGGGAAAAGAGGAGAAACCAGGCCCCATCTTGGGCACATGCGTGCCCTCCATGGCACTGTGGGTAGTGTGTGAAAGTCCCCCTGAGCTCAGCACCGAAGTGTGCAGACAGCAAAAGCCCAGCCCCCCTAGGAGAGAAATTCATCTGGGCAGATGTCTGCAGCCAGCCCGACTCTTTCAGTCACGATAGCCACAGAGGACAGAGACAACTGTGTTCCACCTTGTCACTGCAACTCAATTTGGAGATGAGTAAGCTGAAACCTTTTTGTTTGGGTTTTTCCAATTTTCTAATCTACAGTAAAAAATTTGAGAGACAGAGTTTTATTATGTTGCCCAGGCTAGTCTCCAATGCCTGACCTCAAGCAATCCTCCTGCCTCAGCCTCTCAAAGTGCTGAGATTATAAGCACAAGCCACTGCACCTGGTCCCTCAACCTCTCTGATCAGTACCTTCAAAATAGCAACACCACACCTAGAAGCAAGTTCATCCTTAGATACTAACCTAGTCTACATACGAAACCAAAGTGTCAGAGTTGTACGTGTGATAAGAAGTCACCCGAAGGAAGCCTTTTAGGAAGTGGCAGGAACATCCTCTGACCCTGCAAGGTGACCATCTCAAGTGGCTGTGTCCTCCAAGATTGCCTGCCCCAGAGAGGCATTGTGGGAAGCAGAGGGCCCACGACCCTGACCGGAGTGGCCCCCACACACTGATGCTGCCCTGAGGTCTCAAAGGCTGTTCCAGACCAGGCTGGTGGGCGGGAGTCTCTGATGCCAACTCCGTGTCCCTCACAAGGCCACCTCTCAATCATGGAAGGAACCAGAGAGCCCAGACAAAAAGATGGGGTGCCTGCATGAGGCAGGTGCTGGGCAGAGCCTCCTCCAGGGACAGAGTGGTGTCTGGTGGGAGCTTTCCCAAAGCCATGAAGGTGACAGTGTCTACCAGGAGAGCTCTGGAAAACTGCCCACTCGGGAAGCATAGGGTGAGAACCTTAGTGCTGCTTTTCTGAGTTCGGTACAGGCTCCTAATGTCAGCCAAGTCTCTGGTTTCCTGTTTCGAAGCCTTTCCTTCTAAGAGTGTTGTTGGGAGCCAACATCTATAGCTACATGGCTGAGGCCTGTAAAGGCCCATCTGGAAGATCGCCTCTGACATAGGATATCAGTTATACCTATAATATTGGCGTGTGATTAGTGACCAGTGTGCAATACATGGCAGTAAAACTTATAAGTAAATCTCAATACACCTGATGGAAAGTGCATAGCAGAATTATTTTTCTCTGTCTTTCTAAGTTTTACTTCTTTCCAGATATTTTTTAACTTCTATTTCCTGGTAGACGGGGTAGTCAGCTTTGGAAAGCTGTTTCCCCTAGGGCTAAGATTAGAAACTAAATTACCATGATAGTTTTGTCACCCTGCCCCTAGCCAGGCAGAACGTTTTCTTTTGTTTCGTTAATTACCGAAACTCTGTCTGCTTCAGCCCATGGCCGCCATCTTGGCAGCCCTGTATTTCCTTGTTCAAGAGTGTGACAGCTACTATTTGATTTTTAGAGTAGACTCGTTAGGATAAAATATATACATATACACTCATAGTTGCGTAAATCTATGCTTGCTGTTTTGTTTCCTTTTGCTACATTATTCAAATATAATAGTTACTATACGATTTATAAAAAAATTAATGATGAGGTATTAGCTTAATAGGATATAGCATAGTATTAAAGTCCAATTACTAGATCATATAAAAATTAAAGTTTAGACATATGAAACATATGAATTAGAGTAAAGTTTTGTAGTTTAAGAATAAGTTTTAACTGAGTTATAAGGCATTGCATTAAATCATACTAGGTTAATAGTATAACTGACAGTTAAGTCATTTAACTAAACTTATAGATTATAGTATAAAGTTGATAATATTAATCATTAAAAATATTGGGAGTCAGTGAACTTGGATTGAACCTAGAGTTAACTTAGAAAAGTTTTTTGTATTAATCAGGGTATAGAACAAAGAGTATAATATGAATGATTCATTGAACATTATGGAAAACACTTTGAACGATTTGTATTGAAATTGTGCACCTATGACCTTAATGTAAGCATGGCAGGCATCGTGGAATTCGAATTGTTTGCTTAGAAATTGCAGATCTCGTGGTGGTCTTGTGATGTATAGTTTGTAAAGCACGGAACTTGTACGCCCCCAGTAAGTGATTATCACACTGCTGGAGGGTATAGATAATGGTATATAAGTTGGAAGGAGTCCGAATAAAATTTGGCTTCAGTCCTGATCAGATTGTTCCCAGAAGAACTGCCTCCGAGTGGTCTCTTCTCGCTGTCCTGATTCTCTGGTGCGGGTCCTAACCCACCCTTGGTCAGTGCTGGTCACCGACAGAGTATGCACATCACTTCTGTGCTCCTGATGGAGCCCTGGCAGACACATCACATTCGAGTAGAGATGATCTTATTCAGTTCTGTGTCCAAGTCACATTTCTATTTCAAAATTGAACACGCTGAGTACATTTCATGTGTGGCAGCTGAATGGTGCCCCTCACAGGCCCCACCTTTTAGGAGCTTAGGATGCAGCATCCACTACAGAAACACAAACAGAATAATCCCCAAGCACAGAACCACCTACTTGCAGGTGTGACGAGCATGCCTGGACTACTGAGGAACATTTCTGGAGTGGGTACTGATCCTGCAGGTGGAGGTGCATGAGATATTGTTCAATTTGCTCATCAATGCTTCCTCAGTCCTGGAACCAGGTGATTGACAGCTGATGCTCCATAGTTATTCATTGGATGGGTGGATGGATAGATGGTCAGATAGAGGATGGATGATGGACACACAGATGGATGTATGGATGAATAGATGGATGGAAGGATGGATTGATGAGTGGGTGGATGAATGGATGGATGAATAAATAGATGAATAAATGAATAAGTGGAGGGATAGATGGATGGATGGATGGATGAATGGATGGGTTGGTGGATGCATGGGTGGATGAATAAATAGATGGGTAAACAAATAAATAGATGGATGGATGGATGAGTGGGTGGATGGATAAATAGATGGATAAATGAATAAATGGATGGATGGATGGATGGATGGATGGATGGATGGAAAATGAACAAATGGATGACTGGATGAACAGATGGACAGATGGATGGATAAGAGAATGGATGGATGGGTGAATGAATGGATGGGTAGGTAGATGGATGGATGGATAAACTGATGGATGGATGGACAGATGGACAAATGAATGAATGGATGATAGAAGGATGGATAAGTGAATAGATGGATGTATGATTGAATGGGTGGGTGAATGAATGAATGGGTGGGTAGATTGATATTACACACCCTGGACTCGGAGTTTTGCCCAAAAAATTGCCCATAAGTACCATTCCCTCTCCCGTTTCTCATCTGAAGTCCTTGCCTTCTCCTCACTTGACTTCACGCATATAACACCAACACTGCTTTCAGACCTCACCAGTTATTGGGTATGACTTTAAAAAATCTGTGGAACCATCCATGACCACAAAAGTCTTCATGTAACTGACTCCTGAAGACTTGGAGGAAGAGGTGATGGAACAGTGGTAAGTCAGTGTCCACACTGTTTAAAGCCAGGTGTACAGCTGGTGACTTGACATCAATGGCAATCCTACCCTTCAGAGATGCCTTTTAGAACACAGACACTTCTCTAAGAAAAAAACTGATATTGAGAAAGTTGTTTTATTCCTTCAATTTGCCAGTGCTTCCTATGGGCAGGCACTTGGCCAGGCCACCTTATGGATATAATTTCAGCATCGGAGAGTCAGGAAAGCCCCTTACTCCAGAGAGGGGTCCAGTGTGTCTCAGGACCCTTGCATGACAGCTCCTGACTTCTGAACTTTACTTGCTGAAGTCTAGCTTTCTCACCTGCAAAGCGGCAAAAGTACCACCTGACCTACTGTGTTGCTGTTGGGATGAAGTGATCCAATAAATGTAAAAGCCTTAGAATGACACTGGAGCTGTGGAGTATTCAATAGCCCTCCCTCCCTCCTTCTCTCTTCTTCCTTCCTTCTCCTCCTTTTCCCTCTTGTCTTCCTTCCTTTTTTCCCCTTTTTACTTCTTTTCTTCTTCTCTTTTTTATTCCTTCTTCCTTTCCCTTCCTGTTTCCTTTTTTTCTTGCTGCCCTCTCTTCCTCTTGTATTTCTTTTCTTCCTTCCTTCTTTCCTTCCTTCTTTCCTTCCTTCTTTCCTTCCTCTCACTCTCCCTTCTCTTTATTCTTCTTCCATCCTTCATCACTTCTCTTCCTTCATCCATTGCCAAGGTTTAACCACAGGTTTAAATACAAAGAAAACACACTAATTTTACTTTAACTTCGATACATCACAAGAAGGAAACAAGGCAGCCTCCGATGCCTGAACTTTCCATCAGAGTCAGGTGGATTTGGAAGGAAAAGTCCCAGGGTTCTCTGACTGAGTCTTTGAGGGTTCTTGGGACTGGCTGTGTGTACACTTGGTCAGTAGCGCTACCTTTAAAGGAACTGTTCCAGTGTTCTCTGAGTCTTGAAGGGGCCCTGCAGCTGTCTGTGTGTGTACACTTTCCCAGTCAGAGATGCCTTGGAAGGAACTGTCCCACTTTACCCAGAGTCTTTGAGGGTCCCTGGGCCTGGCTGTGTGTGTACACTGATGCTGTAAGAACTGCCTTGGCAGGAACTGCCCCGGTGTTCTGAGTCTTGGGGGGACCCCAGGGCCTCACTCTGTGTGTACACTTTCCCTGTCAAAGCTGCCTTGTAAAGGGCATGACTCAAAACATTGTGGGCTGAAATCAAAATGAATGTGTTGACATCCTCACCTGGGCACCTCAGAGTGTGACTGTATTTGGAGACAAGGCCTTTAAAGACGTGACTGAGGTTAATGTGGTCATTAACGTGGGCCCTAACTGAATTCGACTGGTGTCCATATGAGAAGAGAAGGTAGGACACAGACATGCACTCAGGAAAGACCATGTGAAAACAGGGTGAGAAGACAGCCTCCACAAGACAAGCAGCGAGGCTGGGGCAGAGTCTCTCGCACCTCAGAATGAGCTACTCCTGCATCTCATCCTCTCAGACTCCTGGCCTCCAGAGCTGCAGGAAACACATTTCTATCAAGTAAGCCTCCTAGGCTGTGGAACTTTATTATGGCCAGACACTGACGCCCAGAGAGCCAGCAAAAGACCCCACTGGAAGGGTCTGGAGCAAGAAATGCAGCTTGTGGTGTCAGAATCACAGTGGCTGCTCAGGGGCATTGCCCAGGTGCATCCCGCCAAGCAGGAGCTGGGGCATCACACCAGGTAAAGCAGGGAGTCAGGCTGCATGGGTGACATCCCAGCCGTCACCCTCCAAACTGTTGATGCCTTGCTGGTTGGGAGGCCGTGTTGGAAAAGTCATGAGTGCTTTGTACCGGAGAGGTCATGGGCAGGGGTGTGATGGGACTATGCCCTGAAGGAACCAAAGTCCCAGGAAAGATTGTCCTGTTCCTTCTGGAAATGCACTGGTGGGCACCCCCTTCTTCTGAAGTCACAGCAGTGGGTATATGCCATCTTCTGAAGGACACGGGAACCCACTCGCACCTCTCTACTTCACACTTCCTCCTCAGTGAAGGGAAAGGGTGTGTCTTTCCAGGCTCAGCACTCTGGACCAGCAAGAAACTGACCACACGGTATGAGATATGCAGACCAGAGGCTCTTGGGGGGATGGGCACCCGTTGTGTCCATGACACTGGCCACCAGAACAAGTATTGGCTGACTCTGTGGGCCAGCACAGGTGATGTTATTGAAAGGTAGCAGAATCACCGATGGTGATGAAAGGCTTGTCCATTTCTGTTTCTCTGTGTTTTCTAGCTGAAATCTGAGAGCACTGATTCATGTTGTATAACCTCACTCACGAGATGAGTTTTTTGTTTACAGACTTAGCATAGCCTGCCTCACCTGCCTACTCACAAAAACACTGAGAACCACTTTCTAAGACAAGAGGTTGCTGACTGCTGCCCCAGCAGGGAAGGACCAGAGCTGGAGCCAGCCCTGGAGCCCAGCAGCCCATGCACAAAGACTGTGCCGGCCCCTGACTAGTCCCCCACTGCCAGGTGGTGTGACGGCCTCTCCTGGTGGAGGGCATCAGGGGCTTTGTGTGACATTGCATCCCTCCAAGGACACAGTGATTTTGATTTTAAGCACCACATCTCCATCCAAGGATGGCGTAGGGATTGCAGGTGTGGAGTCTGTTTCTGACCAAGTTTCACTGGGCCAAGTCATGCAGTCCCTTACATAGCAGTGATGAGAACTTGAGATGCACTTGCAGACACATGAGTGTGCACACACGCAACTGCACGGGTACATTTATGAGAATTCATCATGCTTCGGTCTTGCCACAGGAAAAGGGAACACACGATCTCTACTCACTGTTTTCTTGGGTGCTGAGTCTCAGGGCTTGGGGATCCCTGCATGTTATCAGTGCAACCCGCAACTGTCCTCTGGGGAAAATACAAAATTCGTATAAACGGGGTTGTGAATGCAGCACACATGACATGTGTGCAGGGGCTGTGGCAACTCTGTGCTCTAGTCAGGCTCAAAGGCCTTGCCCTGTGAGTCCTGGGCTTCCTGTCTGGGGAATGCACAGGCCCTGCCTGTTATAACATGGCTGGAAGACGACAGAGACGCAGGCAATGGATGCAAAGAGTTTGCATGGGTTGTGTTTTAAGGTCAGCGTAATTATTTAAAGCCGCTGTGGTAAAGAGACTATAACCAAACAGTGATGACCGATCATCAAATCAAAGGAGCAATTTTCTAGTCTTATTTTTGCCCCCACAATGCACAGATGCCTTTCAGTCTGTGTCTGCTATAATTTCTAACTTGGACACACACACACACCTCTATGGCACATTTCAAGCACCAGACCATTTTTTTAAATTAATTTTTAATAATGTGTAATAATCTGAGTGGCCCTGGTCTGTGTGCAGAATTAGAATTCTTCTGCTAGAAAAAGAAATATTTGTGCAGAGTCTTATGAGCAAAGCTGGCCCGAGGCTTCCTGAGGCTGATTGAGAAACTGTGGGCGACGCGACTGCTTAACCCCTTCCCTGCCGCCTCCCACTCCCCACCTCGCCACGGCAGCAAGACCCTCGGCTTGATCATACAGACAAAGACTCCAGAGAGGAGGCTACCGATGTTACAAGGAAGAATCTTTAAAGTGAACACAGGCTTCCTTTAAACATGCCTGCAGATCGTGAGGTCACAGGTTGACACATTTGTCCCACCCGGAAGGAAGCCTCAGTGTCTCCCAGGGTCATGGGCCCCAATCGGCGTGCTCTGTGCTTCCCTTGGGATGAGGCCGTCAGACATAGTGGCAAGCGGAGCCTCACTCCCCCATGGCTCCCTCGGACTCACACAAGGGCCGAGCATCCCAGCCCCCCAGCAGGCATGATGGCAGCGGTTCCATTTCTTCTTTGAGGTAGATGGGTCACAGGTATGCAGCCAGGGTTTGGACGGAGCTGGAGGCCACCGTCCTAAGTGAACTAACTCAAACGGAAAACCAAATAGCACATGTTCTCACTTCTATTGGGAGCGAAATGCTGGGCATTCACCTCATGGGCATCAGGATGCGAATAGAAGACACGGGGGACACTGGGGGAGGGCGTGGGGACACGAGGCTTAAGATCTACCTGCTGAGTACACTCGCACTGTTTGGGGAACGAGGATGCCAGTACACAGTACATACGTGTCATAGGTGTGCATTTGCACTCCGGAATCTAAAATCCAAACAACTCATTGGTGCTCCCCCAAATACAGAGCGACCATACCCTGTCAGCCCACAGACCCCAGCAGCAGCGAACTCAGCGCAGGGCTCCATCAACTCTGCCATCAAGGAGAAGGTGCCTCACCTGAGCCCAGCTCCCCCTGTCCCAGTTCTGATGGTGATAATTACACCATTGATAATTTTTAGTGACTCAAGACATGGAGCCTATGGCTCCAAGAATGTTCCTCCCCAAAGCAGACTGAAACGATATTCATTCCCTGCTCCATTCCCCAAGGGGAAATTTGAACTTAAAACCAGAGCTGTGACGTGTCAGAAGAACGCTCTCTTGGAGGAATGAAGCCGCTACTCCTCCATGATGAGGTACTGGAACCTTAGCACCCTTGTGTGGCATGAGCCAGTTCAGCATGACGGACGGCGCAGGGCCCTTGTGGGTCGTGAAGACAGGCTCGCCCATCGACAAAAGCCTAACATGGACGCTGAGACTGCTGGTGGCCGCACACAGTGTCAGCTGGTTCCAGTGATTTTGCGAGCCCCACCCAAGGAGTGACCCCACTGTACCTAGGGTTTGCCTAAAACAACCAGTCATCCCGCACCCACTGTTCTTCTCTGTCACAACTAGAAACAAAACCCACATCGCTGTGGGAACAGACGTGTTTCTGTGACTCCAGAAAGGCACCCGCATGGTATTGTGGCCCCACGTGTTCTGAGTGTGTGTGACAGCCCTGATGCCCATCGGCCTCTTGGCAGTGCTGTGTGGACAAGAGGTGTGGGAGGGGATGGCTGGGTCTTCCTAGAAGACGAGTCCATGTAGCCCAGTGTGTGGGGTCCTGAGACTGCACAGTGCACACTCCAGGAGAGAACAGGAAGGGCGCTGGCCCTCCTCTCCTCTTGTGGCCATTTAATGTAACCTTTCTTGCTTTCTTCAGGGAGACATTTATTAACCAAGAGTCTGAGGACTATCCTCCAGCAAGTGGTTGCTGCATCCCCTCCTAAGTCTGTTGTCCACACCAGGGATCCCCAGTCCCCAGGCTGCAAACCGGTACCCATCCAAGCCTTTTAAGAACTAGACCACACAGCAGGAAGTGAGCAGTGGGTGAGCGGGCTCTGACTCCTGTCAGATAGTGGTGGCATTAGATTCTCATGGGAGCGCAAACCCATTTGTGAACTGTGCATGCGCAGGAGCTAGGGAGTGCTGTGCTCCTTTTGAGTTTGACTGCACTCCCATCCCACCATTCATGGAAAAATTGTCTTCCCTGAAACCAGTCCCTGAGGCCAAAAAGGTTGGGGGGCACTGGTATATGCCACCTGATGCATTTTGTTGCATGCGAATGTGTTCTTTTACAGACATGGACTTGTGGGAGCACCAGGACTTGCCACACCGTGATGTTCTGTGGCTCCATGGGGTCTCTGCCCTCCTGCAGTCCAGGATACCTGGAAACCATGTGATGTCCCTGCTGGTGAGAAGGACCTCAAGCATGCCACTCATGATGTCAGTGGGGAGGAACGAGCTGCTTTGGTGTCGGGTCGAATGGCCCCATTGGGGCGAGAGGGCAAGACTCACACGGCACAACCTCCCTGGCCCTCCTCCCCAGGACTCTGTGAGCATAGTGCAAACTGCTTTTCAGTCTGCATTACTTCCTGACTGCGGCCTCCACAAAGTCCACACATGGCAGTCAGAGGCACTGGAGGGTGTGGGAGCCCCTCTGAAGCGTACCCTCCTGTTTCTCTAGGTCCTCCCAGGGTCTTGTCTTAGGCCACCCCTTGCATCGTGCGTGGTCCACCCCTTCTGCTCCCAGAGTCTGTGGCAGAGTCCAGGCTGAACCAGGGAAAAGGACAGGGCAGGATCCAGCGACCTGTCATCTGGGCGTTTCATGGAAGTCGAGGCACACAAGAGACGGGTTGCCCCAGGAAGGAGGGCAGGAGGCAGGTCCAGCACTACAGCCTGGCAGGGGAAGACAGGCCCCCCAGTGGGGCAGAACATACCCACCCTGCACCTCTCTCCTGTCCTTCTAGAGAGCCCATGTCCAAACAACCCATGCCCACATTTTGGGACTCCCCGCTACAGAGCTGCCTCCAGGAGGCAGAGAGCTAATGGGAGGATGCACCCAGCAGTGCCCTGGAGAAAACAGATGGTGTCCCGAGAGGCAGTGGGAGGTCCAAGAGGCCTGCTGCCAGGGTGGGCACAGTAGGAGCCACTGTGCCATGGTGAGGCCACGTGGGAAGCCAGGCCCAGCAGGGACCCGTGTACACCCAAGACCTGAGGGCAGAGGGTGGAGTCCTCAGTGGAGCAGGCTGGGGACTCCCCCACAGGGGAAACAGCAGTGAACACCCTGGCCCCTCTTTCCTGTCTAGTCTCTCTGGCCCTGTTAGCGGTTGGATCTGCCCAGTCAGAGGACAAGAGGCCCAGCTGAAGTGGCCTCTTTGAGCACCACCGGGCACTGGGCCGCATGGAAGGGAAAGAGGGATCCTGGACAGGTAGGAGGCTGCAGGCAGCCCCAAGGAAAGCGCTCCACTCCAGCCAGAGAGAGGAGGTCAGAGCGCATGGGCTCTTACTTTCACTTACAAAGGGGCAGACATGTTTAGGAAGGTCTCTGAAATGTTTTTTTATCATCAGCAGCAGTATTTTTTTTCTTTCTCTCTGTCACCCTAGCTGGAGTGCAGTGGTGTGATCACAGCTCACTGAAACCTTGAACTCCTGGGTTCAAGTGATCCTCCCACCTTGGCCTCTCAAAATGCTGGGACTGCAGGTGGGAGCCACCATGCCTGGCTGCAAGCACTTTCTTAAATAAGTTGTAACAAACTGAGGGGCTCTGGAGTGAAGCTGGAAGAATCATCCACATGTGAAGAGCACTGTGACTTCCATGTGGGGAACTAGCAATGAAGCTGGGATCTTGGGAGACCGGAGTCAAAATACAAAACTCTTCCGGGTCCACATCGTCTCAGACGAAGTCATCAGTCCCACAGAAATGAGCTGTCTCAAACCCTTTCTTAAATCAAGGAAGTCCTTAGGAACAAATGTTATTTTACTATAAAGTGCTTTCTTTAAATTACTCTGCAAACATTAACTAAAATTACAAAGAGCCCAACAGATTCATTTGTTAAAACTGGAGTGAGGCTCTTCATCTCCAGGACGTTTTTGTTCCAAATTCAGGAAACTCATCATTTCAACAACAGCATGTGTGAGTTTTCGAGGCTGCACTCCAGGCCGGGTGCCATTCTGGGACCTGTGTAACATACCTTCAGCACCACGAGGTCACAGGTGGTCTCACAGGGCCTGTTCACCGAGCTCCCAGCCTACAGATCTGTAAGTTGGGAGGCCATAAGTGTTGCAAGTGATGGAGAGCAGCGCCCATGGCCTTAAAAAGTAAAGCAATTTTTCTGAACACTTTCACGAAAATGAAGTTGAGGTGTGAAAGCAAATCCTAATGTGTATTTATTTTGTGTAAGTGTGACATTGTAAAATAAAACTTAAATGCTAGGGTAATTTTTGCTGTAATTTCTAGTGACAAACTGTATTATATACAATAAGAAAGAATCCTGTTTCCTTAAAACACACAAATTAAAAAAAACCTTTTAAACGTCAACAAGAACTGCCCAATAGTATAAGACACTGATGAATGAGACACATCATTCCTTTTATGTCTGTGCGGAACGGGACTTTGCCAAGCAGGTAAAAATTGAATGATAAAATTCGGCACATGTCATGGCTCTCCCCTCCTCCAGTGTGTCTCTTGTCACTTTGTACTTCCCCTGGCGGAAAACTCAGTGAGAAAATTCCAGGTGCTCTGGCTCCTGGCGGGAGGAACACATCTGCAGGTTAATTTGGAGTTGGGTCTTAGCCCAATCTTCCTGAAGTCCAAGGACTTCCTAGTAGGGTTTCAAGGGAGCCATTGGGCTCCTCCAGCCAGAGTCTCAGCCCTAGCCCATCCTCACTTCTTCGCAAGAGAATACAGAATCACCCCCTTCCCTGTTCGACCCAGCAGGTCAGGAGATCTGGGCTGCTGCCGGAGAGCGTGATGGCCGGGACCTAAGACCCAGTGTGAGACAGAGACATCTGCTGGCCGGGTCAGAGACTGACCCTGTCCATGCACTTTGGATGGAGGGGAGAGGAGTTGCACACGCGCGCGCACACATGCACGGGGTGGGAGGGGGTGGAACCTGGAAATACGTCCCTCCGACGCTGTCCTGGGGAGGACGATTAGCCCTGTCCCTGGGCCCCATGCTCTGGTGGCAGACAGAGCTCCCTCCTGGAAGACGGACATTCCCCAGATTACACTCAGGTTTGTTTCATTCCCGTGTGTGTGTGTGTGTGTGTGTGTGTGTGTGTGTGTGTGTGTGTGTGTATCAGTGTGTGTAGTGGCGTGCGTGCAATTTGTGGATTTAGGATAAAACATGAGCCCCCAAAGCATCCTGGAAACTGCCTTGTGCATGTAAACGCTGGACCATCAGGGATGGGCCAGTAGGGCTGAAATTCCACCTCGTCCCGGTCCTTCCTCATCTATTCTGCTGCCTGTTTCATCTTCCAGAGTGACGTGGGGTGGCCTTCTCAACCGCTGCAGTTCTACATGGATTCCATTCCCTAGTCTGTGGCAGGCTAGGACGCGGAGGCCTAAGCATGAGACCTCAGGCTGGGGCTAGGAGGCAGGCTCTGGCCTGCTGGCTCGTCCGTCTACTTGCTACTCGGACTGTCCTTCTCTTGAACATGGCCCAGCACACACCCTGGCTGCAGGGGTCTCTCCCCGTGGTGCTGCCCTGGCTGAGTCGCCGGTGACCTGGGCTGCACAGGGGAGACCAAGTGGGATCGTTGCCCCACTCGCCACTCTGGGATGTTTCCACATGAAGCAGTGCGCTTCTGGACCATACAACCTTTCCATGAACACACCACTGGGGCTCCCCAGAAGAGACAGTGGCCGCACTCTCCATGAAGAACCAAAACATCCCTCATCCCATCTCCCCAAGAAAACAGGACACCTCAGCCACAGCCTCCAGCACCAAGTGTGATTCCCATCAGAGAGACACCGCCCCGTGGACCGGGGCCCTGAAGTCTACACCAGCTAGGCCGGCCTTGAGACACCGCTCTGAGCAGGATCCGGGCTCTTCCCAGGGTGAGGACGGGGCAGAGGCTGACCACTCAGGTCTAATTGTTGAAATGTGTTCTTAGCGCCCGATAAACAATGGCTCCCAGGGAGAACTTGAAAAAACCACAGAGGTGCTGAGTTGTGAAGGAGGGCTGCTCAGAGCCTGGTTTCCTGAATAGACTTGTTAGATACCGTGGCTGATGTGTATCAGGCAGAAGGAGGCCGGCCGCCGAGCCGCCCTGTCCCGCACAGGCCGGCCTTGCCTATGCCTTTGGAGGTAGGAGTGAAAGCCAAACTCTGTACTCCCCCAATTTTTTTTCCATTTCTGCCATGCAAAGATAATCAGGTTTATGTAAAGTCTGTGTGCTCTTTTGACAGCCCACGGTATCTCATTAATTCAATCACACCAAACACCATTGTTCCCCAAGTGTTTGAAATGCGGATAGGGACTGAGGCTTTTCTAACCCTGTCAATCACAGTGAACATTTTTCTTGCAGTTGCCATGGCTGGGGCCAGAGTTCATGAAAACAGAGAATAAGAGGCAACAGAACAAGAAGAAAGACTTATTGGAGATACTCTTTTTAAAGGACATCTACCATGCACAAAACACGGGGAGTGAATGTAGACAAGTTTGGACACTGCGCTCACGGAGAGGAAAGAGGGGGAAAGGGAATTTGAAAATCAAATAGGCCTATAAAAACTTGACCCGAAAGTCTCTGGGAAAAACCCGATGAATTGCTCCCTCGTAGAACAATGTTCTTTCTTTCGTGTGTTCTTCAGGGGGACAATGCTCATATATTATAACACATGCCACCGGGGTCTTTACACCGTTGTAAGCCAGCTCAGACCCACAGAATGCTGATCGCCGACAACAAGAGGCGGCCGCCCGGGATGCGCGCCTTCTCCTGCCGCGCCACAAACAAGCACTGGGAAAACTGCTCATGCATAGAGGCCCACAAAGCCAGGGTGGACGCCAGCGATGTCACACAGCGAGATCATGTGACGCACTGAAAAAGGGAGCGGTGTGCATTCGCCCCGAGATGTTGCTAAACTCCCATTTCATCTGCATGAACGTGCCAGTGGCCTAGGTGTCTCCTCCTCGTGGCGGCCACTGCTGGTGCTGGGGATGCCGCCTGGATCCCAGGACCGCGGTGGGCACAGGGGCACAGCTCGACGGCTGCGGCCGAATCTCCTGACTTCTGAGATCACCATGGAAGTCCCCCAAGAGCGCTTTGGAGGTCGCTCTTGCAGGCCCTGTCCTCTTCCAGTCAGGGAGCGCCATGGCCATCAGCACATGGCAGACCCTGGCGCTCGACTGGGCAAGGACACGGGACAAGACATCAGAGGCCTGGCTGCTGGCCTCACTCCCCCGTTTGGAAAAAGGGGGCAGCCACCTGTAAGGCAGGTTGATATTTAACTTGACTTAGCTGACTCTCCACTTTCATCGTCTTCTGCTTTCTTTCAGGGTTACCACACGTCCCAAGCCAGGGAGCCCCTGAGCAAGCTGCCGGTCACCCTGGTGAACCAGAGCACGGCCGTGTGGCACGTCCCCCTCCCTCCATCACCGCTGCACTGAATAACTTGGGCTTCTGCTGAGTGATGACCACGGGTCACAATTAAAGCTCAGGACAAACCATTCAAAATGTCAGAAGGAGACCAGAATCCAGCCACCCCTCCCAGCCCCACGGCCGAGGCTCCACCCTCTCACAGCCCCGAGTCTTCCGAGCAGTCTACTCCTCCTGGCCCCAGACACCCATCCTTAATACTTCACACTCCGTCCCTCAGGAGTCTGCTGCCTCTGGCAGCCTCAAGTGGCTCCAGGTCAGAAGCTGGGGTCCTGCCTAAGGCCCAGTCCAAGCCCTGCACTGACATCATCACCCACGGCCTCCCCTCCCTCGTCTAACCGGGCTCCACATTGTTTTCTGTCCCTGGTCTGTCTCCTCAAGGCTTTCTCCAAAACCCCAGCACCAGCGCGAGCACCGGCCCTGCTTCACGTCTTGTGCCCATCAAGGTCACTTGACCGGAGTGACACTTGCCTGTGTGCCCATGCCCTGTCCCTGGAGGCGGAGCCCAGGAGGGCCGAGTGCACCCTTTCTGCCACTTTCCTCTCATCCTCAGAGCGCCCTGGACAGTGTCTGGCTCTTGGGAGACCCCAACAGACCCCTCGTGGATGGGCAGGGAGCACCTCTTGCAGGGGCTGGCAGAGCCTTCTGGGGCGCTGCCCATCCCACCGGTCATGCGAAGGCCCTTTCCTGGGGCCCTTTCCCTGGGCCCGCTCAGAGACCCCAGGTGCCTCTGGCATTCCAGAGAGGAGGCTCAGACCTCCATTGTGCCCAGGCTGACCTGCTCTTCATCCCTTCGTCTCTGGCTGCTTTTTTCTCATCAGATGGCACACGTGTCCGTCAGTTGCCTCAAATCCTGGTGCGGGTCCAGGCGAGGGACAAACAGATCCATTTCTCAATCACTTGTGTTTGTGAAAAGCAAGGGCCACAAACACATTCAACTTAAGAACAAAGCAAACCTCGAAGTCAAAAAATGTTACTTTTAAAAGTTCTACGACACTCTGATCTCCTGGCTGTCTTTTAAAAACCGTCTTGTACACTGGAATCCGGCTGTGCATTTGGCATCGTGTGCTGGCACAGTCATTGTCAGCAGTGAGTTTGTTTATCCCTTTGTTATTTGTTGTGTTTTAGCGCCTTTTTTAGTGTCTCATGACCTTTATTCACAGAGTGCATATTTAATATGCTTTTATCTCTGAGCTTTGTCTTTTCTAACATCTGGCTCCTGAGAAAGCTCCTGGGGATATCGGGGATCCTTGAGTGCCAGCACGGGTGGTGCAACCCCGTCCCCATTTGCCCACCTGAGGGCACCTGTCTTCCTGGAGTTCCCCACTCTCCACAGCCACGTGGGTGACATAATTGCCCAGACATTTTTCTTTAGTCTTTTTCCTGTTGAACAACTTTGGGGAAAAAAAAAAACCCTAACTCAGCTAATTCAGGAATATTTTTACCAACTCCATCATTCCTATCTTATTAGAGCTTACATAGTTCACTTTTTAATCAAACGGTATATTAGTTTAATAAAAAAAGTTTCTATTCATTTCCACCCTCCAGCGGGAACACACTGTGTTTTTCTGAGGACCTATATTTCTGCCTTTATATTTTGTAGGCTACTTATAATAGATTCCCTCACTGGATGCATTGGTAATTAATTACTTTTCTCCAGCGCTAATGGCCTCTTACCCTTCCTGTTCTCGCTCTCCCTGCAGCTAACGCCAAGCTGCCTCATCCTCCTCTTCCCTGCTGTCTCATAGGGGCAGTTTAACTAACTCTCCATTTTCATGAGCAAGAAAGGAGGGAATTTTTCAGTAACCCCAAACTGTAGATGAGCCCAGACATGAAATACTTGGTCTAGCATGGAATTTTCATGTGAATCCACATTCATTCGAGCATAAAGGTATGATAGCCTTGAAAGGGATCATGTATAAGCATACTTTTTTTGGTACGATAAATATTTTGAGGTGGTCCAGCAGTATGCTTTAGAACGGGACATTCACCTTAAAGTGGCCCACATGGCAGTTCCCATCACTCTTCTCTCTGTCCACAAAACTGAGATACCACAGACCTTTCAAAGGTTTGAGACCTTTGAAAATGAACTTCTGAAAAGTACATGAAAATGATCACCCACTGTCCTGGTAGGTCGCCCAGGTGAGCCCTGGATAGAAGGAGAACCCACTTTTCACCACATTCATTGCAGGAAGCCTCGGAGTTGGGTGTGCTGGAAGGCCCTTGGAGAGCTAGTGCTGTGCACCCCTGCCACTCTGAGGGGTGGGCCCAAAGAACTGGGCATCTCCTCCCAGTAGGCACCCTCCAATCCCCTTCACTGCGAGAAACCACGGTCACCCTGTGTGCCCTCAGTCCCTTCTTGCCAGGTCCAGAGGACTGGGGGAGGTGCTCGGCCCAGCTGAATATCTGACAGAGGAAAAAAGAAGTGCCAGCGACTATTCTGAATGGGCACAGGTCACACCCAGCATACTCTTAGACTGACCACACCAACTATCTCGCTTGAATTGAAGTCAAACAACTGTTTATTTCAAAACGAACACACTCATACACATTGCTTTTAATCAATGCAAAATTCCCAGGCTCGTTCGTAATTACAATCTCAAACATAAGTTCAGAAAAAATAATTCTAAGTCTGTTCCAAAAGACACTAAGAGAAAAAAACATGCCAAGGAATGAGTGTTAACCAACTGAGAAAAAATTGTAAAAGCCTTTTGAGACTGGAAGCTGCTTATAATAAAAACTCCTTGGTCATTGGTCCAGAGCCTTCCCCACCTGCTGACTCCCAGGTTTCCTGGAGATTCCTCAGAAAAGGGGACTTGGGCGGGCAGTCCCAGGACACAGTGGTTGGGCCCTGCCTCCCTGCTCTATCCCAAGGGAAGGAGGGAGGCTCCTGGGTCAGGCGTCCCATCTCTGCCCAGGCTCCAGGGCCCACCTCATCTGCTGTTCCTGCTCTCCCAGAAAAGCTGCCACTGTCCTGAGTCCTCGATTTCCAGGCTGGGGAGCACCCCGCGACCACCTAGTGCTCTTCAACAGGAGGAAACAGGCGTGGGAGTGTCTGAGAATCTGACCAAGATTCTGTCTCTGGGGCTGAACCTGAGCCCAGAGCCCCATGTGAGTTCACCCCTCTCCCTGCCCAGCATGCCTCTGTTAAAACACCATGCATTTCACGATGGAGAGACAGAATTCAATTCAAGTTCTGCTGCTTTTCTGTCACCGTTCGTATTCTCCGTCAAGGAAAGCAAGGTCCTCCCTGGCAGCCCC
This sequence comes from Carlito syrichta, assembly GCF_000164805.1. Taxonomy (NCBI): domain Eukaryota; kingdom Metazoa; phylum Chordata; class Mammalia; order Primates; family Tarsiidae; genus Carlito; species Carlito syrichta. Next base: position 18,103 of record NW_007247232.1, on the reverse strand, counting down.
TTGCCAGGGTCCGGGATACTCCAGCATCCGACCTGCGCTGGAAGCAGGGAGGTGGGGCTGCTGGACTGGCCAGGGAGAGCAGTCCAGGCCTGTCCTCACTCCCTCGCTCCGAGCTGCCACCCTGTTCAGAGCCTGCTGGTGTTGTGGCCGCCTCACAGGACTGGACTGGGAAGGGCAGGTAGGGCATTTTGCATTCATGGAATAAAAGAAAAATGCCATTGTTGTGCACCCTTGCAGTGGGCCGACACTCTGTGAGCTGGAATCTGGGGAAGAGCTAGCCTTCTGTCACTCTCACTAGTGTAAAAGAAGTTAGAAACAGAATTCAAATTCATCCAAGTTGCTGCAAAATCCATATATTTGTCCTTCTTTATGGCTGCATGATATTCCATTGTGTATCTGTACCACATTTTCTTTATCCAGTCCAAGTTCAGTAGGCAACATGGTTGGTTCCATGTTTTTGCTGCTGTGAATAGAGCTGCAACAGACATACATGTACAGGTATCTTTTTTGTAGAATGATTTGAGTTCCTCCGGGTATATTCCCTACGGGGGGATTGCTGGGTCATATGGAAGGCCAATTTGTAGTTCTTTCAGAAATCACCACACTGTCTTCCAAAGAGGTTGTACAAGTTTGCATTCCCACCAGCAAATTAAAAAAAAAAAGAAATTACATCTATAGATCAATTGGGGAAAATTGAAATCTTTACCATTTTGACCCTTCCAATCCATGAATAAAGTAGGTCTTAATTTTAAAGAAAGAAAGAAAGAAATAGAATCCCTGCCTCTCCAGCCACTCTGTTCCCACAGTGGGCACATGGCTGAGACCTCATGCATCCCAAGTGCTCAGGGCCTCTGGGCCCCAGGAGGCTTAGCTGCACAGATCCACCTCCAAGCGCACTTCGCATGGCATCATCAGGATCACCAGCAAGATGCCTTTAACATTCCTCTTCTTCCTTGAACATCTCACTGGAAGCGCGCTTGTTCCAACAACAATCACCCTTCAGATATCATTTTCCCTCAGCATTTAGGGGACAATATGACCAGCTACTGATCACTTGTGGGGTGGAAAGTGGGAGTGAGGTGTGTTCCTCACTCCTCTGGAGTTCCCAGGCCTTTCAGGTATTCTAAGTAAATATTCAATAGTTTCCAATATCTCCCCAGGATCACCACTATAGACCATTGAAGACCCCTGGAGTCTAGAAGGGATTATATTTGTTTGCTTTGTTTTTTAACCACAAGGGACGATCTCTAAGTGACGAAAGTACTGTGCTGAGATGAAGGAGTCAGGCATGGAGAAATACAAGCATTCATCCACCTTACTCGCAACACAGTCTAAGAATTGCCAGACAAGCAAAAATTCGCCAGGCTGGTTTCTACGATTCAGAATGTTTGAAGCCAGGAACAGCAGCCTACGCAGAAATGTGCCCTTTCTGCCATCTCTAAAGCATGTACAGAAAAAGAATGAATGATATAACTTGAATTCCCAGACTGCCACTTAGGGGCTCCAAAATATATTTCCAGGGCTCTCAAGCATTTGAGAAAGATTCTTTTGTGTCTGAGTGACCTGGACACCCAATACTCAGAGTCAAGCACGTGGAAGGGTTACGACTCTTCAAAGCAGTGCCCTGAAAAGCACCCACGTGTAAGCTGCGAGTGTTGCCACAGGGAACATGGGCTTGGACAGAAGGGCAGAGCTCAAGTCCACCTCAGAAATGGGCATTGTTCCTCCTGCGGACGGGGCCCTCTTTCAGCCCCCAGGCACGTGCCTGCGTTTGCTCGGATGCCCGCTCTCCTCCTCCCTCTTCCAACCACTAGAGTGAAGGGTGAAGCCCTTGTCCCATAGGTACTCAGGCCCTGTCTGGAGACGGCAGCCATGCTGTCACTGTGGAATTGAGCTGTGACGTGTCTGGCGCATGGAAGCGTGTACTCCAGGTCACTCAAAAGAAGCTCTGAGCACCGCAGTGGTACCTCTTCCTTCTCAGAGAGAACACAGGGAGAGAGGAGAGCACAAAGCACCCGTAGGTAACCTATCTCTTTAACCGCTTACTTTGGGAGTCTTGACTACAGCAAGAAAATGGAAAAAGGTTTCTGCCCACAAGAACTGGCTGAGCCCTTTGAGGTGGGAAAGTTGGTGGATCGGGTGAGCAAGCAAAGCTCGGTCCCGTTTGGAAGGCTCTGGATCCCACTGGACAGTGTCAGATTGCTCAGAACATGAACATCGTGTGTGATGATTCATCCCCGTCCTTGCTCTCACTTCACCCTGTTCTAAGTGGCATCTGTAGACCCTGAAATCTCATACTACTTAATTAAATTAGCGGCACATTTGTCTCCCCCGTTTTCCTATCAAAGGGTTGTGCTCAGGAGAAATAAAACCTTTGTTCCCCGCCACCCTGTATAATTTACAGTCTTTGCTCACCCTCCTTGCCTGACTCCTGGCTCAGATGCTAAATTGTCTCTGGTAATGGGCAGCCATTAGGGCTGGTGAAGCATGTCTCAGGCAGCCCGGGGAGCAGGCTCGGAGTCCGAGCCCAGATGGTTCTGGTTGGCATTTTACCAAAAGTCACACTTTTTGAACTAAAACGCTGGACCTCTACGAACAGAGGGGAGAAGGCACAGCCTCCAAATCGTGAGACAGTATGGCCACTGAGGAGGTCAGGTTTGCAGGGACGTCCAGGGTCGGGAGGGTAGAGACCGTCTCACTTCAGCCAAATGCTTCAGCCCCAAAGGAACACGAATTAATGATGAATTACAGCATCAGTTCCAGTGAGTTAGCAGAAAGAGACGTGCTTGTTGACAGAAAATTCTAGATGCTCAGTGCATTTGGCCTGGAAGATTTTCAGTGTAGAAGAGGCAAAGTGCAGGAGTGACGACGTCCCCTGCTCACACCTGGCTTCCACACATGTTGGGATGATGACCATGTGGCCTTTGCTTCTGTTTGTGTTTCAAGTTCCAACTTTCACATCCTAAACGGGCTGGACACCTGCCAGAGATCCTAACAACACTGTTCAACTAAAACAAGATCCTTCCTGACGATTTAACCCCAAGGGAAGATGTCCAAAGACTGACAGGTCCACACATTGGCCATTGAGGAAACTCACATCTCAGGGGGACCCCAGACCCCAGCAAGCGCACATGAGTGCCCACGGGACACGCAGCGGGCTGCTGCTGACCTTGGTCCTGCTTATCAGAGAGGAAGCCACACTCCCCGTGGACCTATGTGTGATGACTCTACTTCCTGTGCCTGTCTTCGACGACCTGCTCCCGTGTGACCCCACAGGCTGTGCAGACCCCAGAGCTCAACAGGCTCCACCATGGCCGCGTGGCAGAGCCTTGGCACGACATGGGCTGGGGTCACAGTGGCTTCCCTGACACCATGTGTAATTCCCTGCTGAGGTTCCAAGCTCCTCTGTCTTCAGAGGGTCTGTTTCTACACTCATGTCTGCCCACCACGTGTCCAGGTGAAGCTTTTCTCCTGCAGAAAGCATCCTCCTGCCTAAACACACACAGTTGCTCTCTGCGTGTGCACCTGCACCCATATCTACATCTGTATCTGTCTCGACACCTACCCCTGTATCTACACCTATTTCTATGTCTACACCTACATCTATGTCTACATCTGTATCTAAGCTTACACCCACACCCACATCTATACCCACATCTCTGTCTATAACTGTATCCCTACCTGTATCCATATCCAAACCCATATCTCCATCTGTAATCTATATCCGCGTCTGCATCTTACAGGGCCCTCAGGCACACACATCTGCCACGCATGTGTCTTTTTCAGACTCTCCTAAGAGATGGGCCATATTTCCAGCCAACAAGGATGCTATGCTCTGTTCCCTGACACAAGCCTTTTCTGGGCCATCATCATGCTCCATAGAACAAGCACCCCTGGTTCCTTCACCTCTCCAGGGCCCTGCTCCTTGGGCCGCTGACACAGATCTCTGCAAACAGACAGCTGGACAGGCACCGATTGTTCCCACCAATTGGCCATGGGCAGCTCTACCCTGTTCCTCCTGCCTGCTAGGACAGGCACAGCATGGTAGGACACTGCGTGTGACGTGCTGGCCGCAGCCTAGAGAAGATGCAGCAGGAGTCTGGGTGAAAGGGTTCTGGGTGCACCCCTTCCTCAAAACCCGGGCCACCAAGTGTCATCTGTGCAAGGAGGACCCGCCCTGTTTGGCGTGGCTGCCACGGGTCCGTGGGGCCTGCACAAAGAGTACCCAGGGCAGGAGACACCAGCATCAGATAGTCCCCTCCTTCACGCTTCCAGGGGGAGCATGAGATAGAAGGCCCGGAGCCTCTTCCAGGCCTGAAAAGTGTTTCTCTGGACCTCAGTATTGCGGGCACGGTCACTCAAGACCCTTCCAGTATCTTCCCAGAATGAGCAGGTGCATGGCATACTGGGTGGCTTGAGTTGTCTCCTGGTATTTGCTCAGCTCTGAGTTTCCGGGAGGACCCCACAGTCCTGGTGACTACTCACATGTACAGGCTGGTGTTTCTCCCACCCACAGGCCTCTGGTGTCAGGAGGGTGCTCTGAACCAGCCCACTGGCCTCGCACCTTCCTCTGGACAGACTCCCACCCAGGGCCTGTTGGCAGCACAGAACCTCAGCCCCACAAGACCTATGGAACCGGCCTCTGTGCTTTACAAGACACCCCTGGTTGATGTGCATGCTGGGTCAGAGAAGCCCTGACCACCACGGTGAGCTGGGGCCAGGCGTCGACTCTCTCAAGTCCAGCCTCAGTGGCGCCCAGAGCACATGGGGTCCCCTCCAGCCGGACCCATCACCTGCCTGCTGCACCCTTGTGGTCTGCAAGTGGTCTTTCTGTCCCCTAATATGAAAAGGGAGGTTGGAAAACCCCCATGGGACCGAGTAAAGTCAATTTACTCATAAAAAAGGCAATGTATTATGATAGGATTCAGATTTTCAATTGAATGCTGTAAAGGGAAGTTTTAAAAGTCACATATAATTTGATTTAATAGGGTTGCTTCCCCCGCTCAGCAGGAAAATGGGATGCAGAGAGACGTGTGATTTTCATTTAAATGTCTTCCTACGAGAGACGGCATGCGCCATCAATCTTCCGGTGACAAGGGAAGACGGCAGGAATTATTGACGTTTAGTAGCCACAGGATTATAAACAGGGAAATTGGAAGTGATGCTTCATTGACAGGGCCTGGCTGTTACTGTGGGGAGCTGGGCCTTCTCCCTCAACGAGGAGGGGGCAGAAAACCAGCTGGAGGGCGGGGGCCCGTGCTACAGGGTGGCATCTTCCCCAAAATGGTGCCCTCTTCCATGGCGGCTTGATGGCAGCCAGTCACAGCTCACTGGGGTCTTCTGATACTGTTTCCAAGCTCCATCTTCAGGTCACCGGGAAATCATCCTGGGATGGCACAGATGGGACCCAGGCTGTACTGGTGTGGATCAACGGCCTGGGTTCAGGATGTCATGTTGGTTACTGGCGGGAGGGCCCTTCCTTGGCACCCTCAAAGGAGTCCCAAAGGAGTCTCTGCCCAGGGGTCCAGGCTGGCCCCACTCAACACCAAATTCCAAAATATAGTGCTTGGACCTCATGGCCCCAGATGTCATTATGGAAATAAAGGAGTTGATGTTTGTGAAATGACTGTATCACCTGTAAAACACCAGGCACAGGTGAGCTGTTATAGCACATTACACTCTGGAATAATTTACTCTTTTCCTTTAGAGAAGTTTTAGAAATGTATGTTTTGTTGGCAGTTGGATATGTCCATAAATGGCCATGTAGGATACTGCTCGGGATCAAAGGTTTATTCCACCCCATCTGAGACCCAAGTCAGAATCTAAGACAGAAGGGAGGTCATGACTGATGCTAGGAGTGCCCTTCATGCCAGTGGGTCACGGTCTCCTCGTCTCGTTTTCTGTTCCGGTAAGTTTGAGAGTTTCAGGTGGGAAACTCTGTGATCAGGCCATACACCAAACTCCTCAAGTGTGTGGCTGTTGGCCGGTGAGGCGGTGTGCAGCTCGGCAGCCGAGGGTACCTTCCTGGGTGTGGGCGGTCGTCTGCCTGACCCATCTCCCATGGAGTAGCCCTGCAGGGTCCCTCCAAAACGATCACCACTGGTGGAAGTGGACACGAAGGACACCAAAGATGTGTAGGAAACCAGCCAAGTGAGGCTTAGCAGAGCGGATGTGAGTATGGCCAGGGTGTCAGCAGCCACCCGGAGTCCCAGGATGGCTGTGACCGAGAGCACCCATGATTCATGGGGAAAAGCTTCAATGGTGTGACCTACAAGTTTCGTGTACATAAGATGGTCAGAGGTATTTGTAGCTCTCGGAAACTGCATGAACTTTCAGCTGCATGGACAGCCAAGCAGGTGGAGGTAAGAGAGGGAAAGTTCTGAAATGAGCTGGACACTTGGGCAGGAGGTGGGTCCAGGTGCCAAGGAGCAGCCGGGATGGAAACTAGCTCCCACGCACCATCCTGGCAGTGCCTGCTTGAATAGGGAAGGCTGGCACTCCCAGTCCACGACTGCTTGGAACTGAGAAGCTTGAACAGGGACCCCAAACCAAGCACCATACAAACAGACGGTGCCTGGTGAATCCAAGGACAAGTGCCAGGACCCACTAGGTCCAGCTTAGCAGGCAGAGGCCAGGTGAAGGGCTGCCTTGACCCACTCAGGGCAACCCAGATCTACATGGCAACCGCATCAGGAGGGAGCTGGTCGGTGAGCCAGGAAGTGCCTCCTTGGACCTCACAAACACCTTGGGGACACCTGGGAGGGCCTCAGATCCCTCCTGAGTAAAGCCTAATGTGCACTGAGGTTTAGGTATTTGTGTTAATTTGAGTTCCTTCAGTACTATGGGCCATTGGGGTCCCAGAGAGAATGCCCAGTCTCCAAGTCTTGGAAATTGCCAAGGAGCCAGTCCCTCCAGATGAGGCTTGCAGGGACCCTTCCCCCACACAGCTCACCATAAAGGCACATCATCACCAGCCAAAGAAGCTGAGTTCTCTGCATAATTGATATTATTCATCTAAGCCACATCGTGTTGGACGATGACTAAGTGAAACCAAAGTATGAGGAATTATGAGCTCAGGAATAGCCTTCATGCCACAAACATCCCAGCTTGGGGAGGCCAGGGGCTGTGTCAGGTCCACCCTACCCAACATCCCATCAAAGGCCTTCCCATCCAAGAGCCTTTTCCTGAGTGAACTCCCTGGACGGTGCTGCACAGGACAGATGCTTAGAGTCCTCAGAGAATTAGGAGATAGCAATTGGCTCTTACCTGGAGCCAGTCAACCCCAGTTAAAATTCCCTCCTAATAACCGGGCTCCGTGGCTCAGCCTGTAATCGCACGCCTTGGGAGACTGAGGTGAGTGAATTGCCTGAGTCCGCGGGCTCGAGACTCGCCTGGGCAACTTGGTGAGACCTCATCTCTACAATAAATCAAAAAATTAGCCGGGTGTGGTAGCGCACACCTGTAGTTCTGGCTACTTGGAAGGCTGAGACAGAAGGATCGCCGGAGCCCAGCAAGTCGAGGCTGCGGTGGCCAGGAGCAGCCACTGCACTCCAATCTGGGCGACAGAGTGAGACTCCAACTCAAAAAAAAAAAAATTCCCTCCTGTTCACATTGACTAAAGTGCTTCATGATCCATGTTCTTTTACATAGCGTGGGTTGGACACTCCCGGGCTTGGGAATAGCAAATATATTTGAAGCAAAGTCCTGGCTCATTTCATTTGTCACTCTAGAAACACTCACAAAATTCTGAAACATAGAGTGTCATGAAATAGTTTCAGAAATGTATTTGCCAAAATAAAATCACCAGGAGGGGCCTCATGCCGCAGATGCTGAGACCAGCACCTGGGGTTTGGGGCTCAGAACGTTGGAGCCACAATTTTTCTAACACAAAAAATGACTCCATTTTAGCTGCGTGGTGGGGGAGACTCTATCGCTGGCATCTAGGTCTGGGAAGTTCCCCCACCCAGGGTCGATGGTGCCCAGGGCAGTCTGGAGATCACAGACTCTGTCTCTCACGTTGACTGACTTACCCCTCATGGAGAAGCCCAGCACATGCTGGCCTTGTGCCCCCACCCGGAAACTCAGGTCGTGCCTGCCTCTGTCTCCCAGGGATGAGCGTGTCACAGGACCTGCCCGTCCTCTCCATGGACAGCAGGCAAGGTCCGAGTCACCTGGTGCACTGTCAGGCCATGCTGCCCTTGGGCAGGGGACAGACCGCGCAGCCCCCTACCTGCACCAAGAAAACCGTTCCTAGCCTCTTTCAATGAAACAATTGACTTGTTTACACAGACCCCTGTATGTGTATGCCTGTTCCGGTCATCTGCAGAGCAAAGTCCTGCCGGCATCATGGAAGATTTTCATTCAGAAAAAAGCGTTCAACTCCAAAGATTGCCGTTGCCACCTGCATTAATGTGGACAGTGACCCCATGTCTCTGCACCTCATCCTTCTCACCTACCAAGCAGAGACAAAATAAGCCCTCCTTTTTAGAATAACATGAGGCTAAGCCAGTTGTGTAAGCGCCTAACACAGTAGATGATATCACTACTGATTTATCATCCTTGTCACCAAGGCCTTCAAAATCATCAACGCCTGTGTCTGTTTCTTAAGTCTCTGCCATGATCTGGAGGTAAAACCTTACAAGTAACATTTCTATTATTCGCCATTTTAAAAAATTCCACCTATGTAGTGAATCTGACAATAAAACTCTCGTGGGACAAATCTGAGTTTGGGATTGTTACTTTGGGATTACTTGGAAGTTTCATACTCGTCACTGAGCAGGGTGATGTCCTCGTGTGACCAAGGAGACATACATCATCACACTTATTCCCACAGCCCTGGAGTCTCCATCAATCCATGTGGACCCACTTCTCGGTGCTAAGCAGTGGGGAAGACAGGGTGGTACTACCAGGAGCTAGCAGCTATGTCTTATTCCATCCTGACAGTGAGCTTTCTGTGATCACAGAAGTGTCCCAGCAGCATGTTCCAGCACGGGGACCTTCTGGGACTACCACACCAAGGGTCTCCTCTCACAGGGACTTTGTCACAGCCCTGTGCCTGTGCCCCGTGCTGTGGGGTCGCCTTGCCATTGCGTGACTTGGGCAACTCATGTAACCTGAAAGTCCCAGAGACTGCATCCGGCCTGGAGATGACCACATCAGCCTGTGACAGGCATGCAGGACCCAAGCTCGGTGGGCAGCACAGGGCTAGCAGGTTCCTGGGGCTGCATCACAACAAATGATTAGACTGAGCGCAGTGGCTCGTGCCTGTACTCCCGCACTTTGAGGCCTAGACAGGAAGACTGCTTGAAGCGGGGAGTGTGAGACCAGCCTGGCAACATAGAGAGAACCTCTCTCTACAAATACAAAATAATGAAAAGAATAGCAAATGCTTAAAAAGAAAACTTAGAAATGTAGTCTGTGTTGCCTATTTTTTAGATAATATTTTTTAAAAGCCTCAATTACTGGGGGGAAAAATCATATTATATGATAGGACTAAGAATATTGGAATTGGGTCAGGATATATCTGTCCTAATCCACACTTTGTTTTTATGTGAGTAGCACTTGTTTCCTCTGTGGAAGGGCTAGAGAGGGAATTGGGAGGAGGGTAAAGGGAATGCTGGGAAAATGTCACGCATTTCTTGAATTTCTGCAACTCCCATGTTGAGTTAAAACAAAATAAAGCAGAGAAATATCATGCTTTACAAAGGCAGTATTTCATTACTATAAAAAATATAATAGGCATATTGGCTGGGTCCAGTCTTGAGCATGACAGTATACCATGACAGAAACTCAAAAACTAAAAAGCAAATTAATGCTTCCTGAAGCTATGATTTTAAAAAAAAAAATTCTCATCTCTGCTCTTGGATTGTTGGCCATGCTGTCACATCTCCACACCAATAATTTTCCCCAAGACAGTATGGTAAAAAATTGCTATAATGGTCCCTTTGTAACCACTAAATTGTGTAAGTTCTATATCCGAAGTATTTAAACCCGACCATTCTAATGTTTGCCTGACAGAAATAATACTAAAATAATCACCTAACCTAACCTATATGCTATAGATCCCACTAACTGGTAAAAGTAATTGGAGCATGTTCAGCAATTGTCCAAAGAAAGCACTAAATTGGACAGAAACTGGTTTTTACTCTTCTTTACAAGATATAAAAATGTAAGCAATATTCTTTCCCAACTTTTGAAGATGGCGAGAAAATTCTGTTAATGAAGAAGTAAGAAGACAGACTGTAAAACTGAAATAAGCCTCCAATGTGGCAGGACCAACCTTCAAGCAGCTGGAATCTGACACTGACTTGGAAAGACAGTGACGGGGAACAGAGGCACGTGTTGTGACCACTTCCAAGACACTAGGACTTGATGCATGCACGCTGGCGACTTTTGTACACCTTGCCATGCCAATAAGATGAGAGAAATTAAAATTCCTCCCTCTTCGGTGCTGGTGGAAGCACTCTTAGTTGTGGATGTGGAGATAGCATGAAACAAGCACTGGGCTGTGTGTAACTAGTACTGACTGTAGGAAGAACTCAAAGTTTTAGCTTACTCTTCCTGATAGAAGGATCAACTTAGCATATGCTTCAAAGTTCTCACTTTCTCCTTCAGATGTATGCTCAAATCACACAACCGCTGCTCTGCCAGTTGTCAGCAGAGTGGTGAGAGCTCTCAGGGTAGAAAGAAGGTATTTTCGGTGCAAGCACATGGTGCCTGTAGTGGTGGTGGCTGTGGTCATGGTGCTGCTGGTGGTGATGGCTATAATAAATTTGACGATGGCGGTGGTGGTGATAATGAAAGTAATGGTGCTGATGATGATGACAGTGATAAGGAAGGGGTAACAATGATGACTGTGACAGTAGAGGGTGACGATGTGGCGATGGTGGGGATAATAATGGTTCTGGAGGTGCTGAGATGGTGGTGCTGCTTACCACAGTTACGTTGATGACGATGGTGTTGGTGAGGGTGGTGAGACGATTTTGAGGATGTTGATGGTGATGGTGGTGGCAGCAATGATGATGATCATGATAATCATGGTAGTCATGGTTATGATGAGGGTGCTGGTGGTACTGATAACGGTGGTGATGAAGGTAAGGGTGTTGATGTGGTCATTTTGCTGTGGATGATGCTGGTAGTGGTGAGGCTGATGGCGATGGTGATGGTGAAGATAGTGGCAATGTAGTGGTGATGGTGGGGATGAAGGGGGTGGTAACTGTCATGATGGTGATAGTGGTGGCAGCGGTGGTGCTGGCATTGACTATGGTCGTCATGTCGTTGATGAGGATAATCCCATGATCATCTTGATGACAATGGTGGTGATGATGGTGATGATGACGGTGACGGTGGTGCTGATGGCGATGGGACTGATGCGGTAGTTATGTTGCTGATAGTGAGTATGATGACAAATTTCAATAACAATGATAGTAATGGCCATGATGATGGTGGGTGGTGATGGTGGTGAGGATTGTTATGATGATGGCTGTAGTGATGGTGACAGTGGTGGTGATGGTGGTAGTTATGGAGTTGATGGTAACGATAGTGGTGATGATGATGATGGTGGGGGTGGGGGTGATCTGATGATGATTTTGATGATGATGGCAGGTATGATGGTGGTGGTGATGCTGATAATGGCAAATATATGGTGTGTTCTCACCACATGTGTGCTTACTGCGGGCCAGGCACCGTTCTGAAGGCTTTAAACATATCACCTTCTTTAGTCCTCCTGAAATCCCTATTAGGTGGAGACAATTGCTATGCCTATTTTATTGCAGAAAATTCCAAGATTTAAAGGGTTGGAAAAAGTGCTCCAGGACACCTCAGCATCTGCTTTTATCCACTCAAGCTCCATGACATCGAAATGGAAAAATGTGTCAAGAGCAGGCAGAAGGAGGGCTTTCCTGCTGCCATCACACAGGTGTTCTCAGTTGCCAGTGCACGTATCCTCTTCCTCACCTTCCTCACACCCCCTGGGCTCGTAGAGAACCAGAGACAAGGGCTGTGAGCACTCAGGGCCACCTGCCACACTGTCGGCCACACCAGCCTCCTGCCTCTCCCCACATTCTGACCACCAGCAGAGACCACTGAGCTTGTCTTCACTGTCACTGCTATGGTTTCCTGTCAGGAGACGGGCGAAATGAATGTCCTCAGTTGTAACTGGTGAACTCTCCAGGGCTGCCCCCCAAAAGGGGAGAGTAGGGGCACGTGGCTCATGCTGATGCTGACGCAGGCCATCAGGGTCACCCAGAGCCTACCACTGTCTATGTCCAGTCAGTTTGCTCACTCCACAGTGTATTTCACCCTGTATGTCTCAGGAACTCTGGAACATTCGATGATGACGTGCATGGGATATCTCAGCCCAGCTGTCTGCAGGTTACCCATTCACAACTCTTATGAAACGCCACCTCTTCAGTGGCCACTGTTTTTTAAAACAAACACAAATCGCACACTAATCCCACCCTCTCAGATTTCTATTCTCCCTCAGTATGTGTGACCATCAGATGGGCACTTCACTTGTTTGGTTTTTGTGTATGCACCCAGGGGATTATAAGTTCCACATGGGAAGGAAACGTTGTCTATCGAGTTCATCTAGAAAGATTTTAGACTCATAATTCTTACCATATATTAGCTAAATACATGAGTTACTAATGATGGTATTAATTTAAATGACTTTCAAAAGTATCCTGGATTTCTGCCAAGGCGAAGTAACAGGAGAAAGATTCACTCTCCCACCTAAATGGTTAGGAACCGTCAAAATATGTGAAACAACAGTTTTCAGACATCAGACACAGGCAGCACAATCCTGTGAGCCCTGATAGAGACTGTAAGCCAGGCAGGTGCCAGTATTTCATCCAGATCACTGCCTGGAAGATGCTAGGGGCAGAGCAGGCGAGGAAGCTGAGGAAACCCACCGCCACCCTGAGAGAGTAGCCAGATAGGCAGGGAGAACTTGAGGCCCGCAAGAAAGGTCATGGATGCCTAAAGCTGCTGCCACAGAGCCACGTGTGCAAGCAAGCAGCCCAGCTACAGAAAAGTCCACGCCTACTGACTGTCAGGCCCTGGTCAGGGGGACCTGCCGCCTACCCAGGTCGCTTGTGGGCTGGTAAGAGTCAACCACCAAGGCAGGGAGTGGCTTGGAGATCCCCAGAGCATGGACATCAATAGCCAAGGTTGTCCTGAAACAACCATAAACTTCACTGTAATACTATTAACATAAAATTATCCTAGGGGAGACTCCCACATCCATCACACACCTGAAGCCACAACAGCACTCGTGTGACCCAGAAGGTCTGACGCTCCCCAGCCCAATGTGAGAGAGGAGAAAGAGTGACCCAGCCCTAAGACCACCCATTTCTAGGAAAAGCCCACCCCAGACCTACTCCTCACCGCCCATAAGGATGAAAGCCACAGTTCAACAATAGCGTTCCATGGGTACTTCCACCACCCTCCGCCTTGAATGGACTCTTCTTGGCTCAATGAAACTAATTGCTTTTTCCACCGCTCTGTGTGTCTGGTTGTGATTTCATTCCTAACGCGAGCGCAGGAACCTGCCGTCGACCCCTCATGCTGGGAGCAGCACCCCGTCTCCTGGTAACAATCTATGAGTCATTCAGACAGACTGGGGGTGTGGGGAGCTTGAGGCAGCCAGGTCCCACAGGGCCGAGTTTCAGAGAGAGTGATCCACAGAGAAGCCCCACCCTGCCAGGGAAGACCAGCCCTGGTCAGCGAACTACCCAGGCCAGGGGAAAGTCTCGAGGGCACATGCAGGCTGTGTTCCCATCAGCTGGGTAGAGAACCGTGCAATTAATGGGACTAGGGGCAGGGACTCAGAAGGGTATTGCTTAAATTGTGGCAGACTACAGGCTGCTCTAGGACCGCACGGCGAAGCCTAGAAACAAGGTTCGACGGAGTCCAGCTTTTCAGGGAACTGATCTGGAATCTAGAAAAGGTTTAAGAATATTTACAAGAATACAAAAAACCCAGCACATGAGCAGGCAAGATGGACAGAGCCCAGCATCCAACCGTAAATCCCCAGACATGCAAAAGGGAAGAACAGCATGATTAGCAACGAGGGGAAAACCCGTCAGAAATAAGACTGAGGGCATTGCTGGCAGCCAAGAGCTCCAGAGCAGTCCTTATAACTATGTTGCGTTTATTCGAGAAGGCAGAGAAGAGCTTGATGCCTTTAAAGGAGACTTCAAACAAAATTAGAGATATCAAAAATAATATGTTTGAAGTAATAACACATTAGATGGAATAGCAGCAGTTTAGACACCACAGAAGGAAACATCAATGCACTTGAAGAAGCCGAAACAAAAATGATCCAAAGTTAAACACAGAAAGCAAATGTCTAGAAGCATCAGCGAACTGCAGAATAACTTCAAATGAACTAACACACGTGCAATTTAACACCTCAAAAGCAGAAAGAGAGAAACATATTTGAAGAATGAATATTTTCAATTTCAAAAGAAACTGTAAGCTCACAGACTCCAACGCTCAACAGATCTTTAGAAAAGGAGGAGAAGGAGGAAGAAGAAAGGCAGAGGAGCAGAAGAAGAAAAAAAGGAGGGTAAATTGTCATCAAATGACTTTAAGCCCATAAAAATAGAAGTCTTAGAAGTAGCCAGAGAAAAATATCCTACTATTATCCGAATGTTTTCCCCAAAGTGTATGTGCAGGAAACTTAATTCCCAGTGCAACAGTGTTACCAGGCAGGGCTTTTGGGGAGGAGTTTAGATCATGAGGGCTCAGCCCTGATAAATAAACAGATGCAAAGCAACAGGTCTTGAAGAAAAGCGTCTGTTCTTCTGCCTGTCCACCTTCTGCCGTGTGCAACAGTGTCCGTCCCCTCCAGAGGACACAGCGCTCAAGGTGCCATCCTGGAAGCAGACAGCAGCTCTTAGCAGACTCCAAGCCTGCCGGAACCCTGATGTGGAGGCCTCCAGCCTGCAGGACTGAGAGAAAATTCTGTCCTTTAAAACGTGCTCAGTCTCAGGTATTTTGTTATAGTAGTAAAAGTATGTACTGCAGATAGATACGTAGCACCGGGGACAGACACACGTTTGAGTTGTAAAACAGACAAGTAGATGCCTCACTGAAGACAACCCAAACCAGAGAACAGTGAAGCAAAAACATAAAACAAAACAAAGCAAAATGCCATTCCTGGAAAAATAATTTTCAAAGATGAAGGCAAAATAAAGGATTTTTTTAACCATAGAAAGAGGCTAAAAAAATACATAGTCAGCAAGTCTACATTACAATAAATATCAAAGAAGCTTTTTTGAGAAGGCAAATGACACAAGACAAAATCTAGAACAAATGAAATAAAGAGTACTACGAAAGGTGGAGGATTTTTTTTCTTTAAAACAGCCTCTTATGAGATAATTGAGAGAAAAAAAATAATAATAGTGTATGATAGGGTTTACAAAGTATCTAAAACACTATGTATGAAAACAGTGACACAAAGACCAACAGGGATAATTGGGAACATGCCGGGTCTTAGACAGGCACGAAGTGGCACGGCAGCCCCTCGTCCCAGACCCCAGTGGGTGCCTGCGACAGTGACAAGTCCTCCATGGACTGGCTTTTCCTGTATGTGCATACCTATAACAAAGGCTAATCTGTTAATTAATTAATTAATAATATTTATATTAATAAATAACAAATGATCAAGTTAATAGATAATCAATGTAAGAGATTAACAACAATAACTAAGAATAAAATAGAACAATTATAACAATATGCTGAACTAAAAGTTAAGTAAGCATGTCCCTTCCCTCCCTCTCTCCTCTCTCTCTGTCTCTCTCTTTTGTCTCTCTCTCCTCTGTCTCTCTCCTCCTCTCTCTCTCCCCCCACCCATTCCCTCCTTCTCTCCCCGCCTCTTTCTCCTTCCCTCTCCCTCTCTCCCACTGGGTCTCCAGAGACATCATATTTTAGAGGGCAGAGGCAGAGGTCAGATGCCTGGTGGTGAGGAGATCCCTGAGGAAGAGGCTGGAGGCCACATGGTAAGGAGACTCCTCCCCCCAGGCCTCCCCAGCCTCTGTCCAGCTCCAGGAAACCCATAAGGTTTCAGCTGACCCGGAGGACTGTGCGTCAGCCGCGAGCAGTAAGCTGAGGTGAAGACACCACCCTGAGTCACAGCTGCGATGTTCTTCTTATCTCAAGGGTGCTTGCTGGTGCCGGTATGGCCCTGCTGTCCCCGCAGAGAGCTGGATTCTGCTCATACTGGGTGAGACGGTTTGACGTGGGCCGATGACACCCACAATCAGGATCTCCAGATGAGCAGACAGTCCTTGGTCAGAAAACACGACGCTCCTCTCTCAAGAGAATGGGGGGAAAGTGGGTGCGGGAGGGGCCAGGAAGTGCTGACCATGCTCTGTAGAGGCCAGATGACCTCGATGGTGGTCCTTGATTGCCAGAAGAGCAGAGTGTCATCATGCACACCCTTGATTGCAGTAAACTCTGAAGCGCATTGCAGGGGCCCTGTATAGACACCTTTCCACCCCACAGGCCCAGAAAGAGCAGCGGGGGCCAGCACAGGGGAGCAAGGGGGAATGCCACAGGTCGGGTGGCTGCCCTTCCCCATCCCCAGGCCTCCTTAGGGCCCTCCCAGGGCTCCAGGATTCTCAGCCCCAGGGCTGCCTCCTCCACCCTCACACAATTCCAGAAGATTCCTCCAGAAGGGTGGGCCTCTTCTGTCGTAAACCCTGCTCCTGGACCAACGCAAAGCTGAGGGCGAGCCTCAGACAGAACCTGGGCCCAGCAGAACTGGCTCACTTCACTGGCGCCCTGCACCCTCAGTTTGCAAACAAACAGCACCCATAGACGTCGGGGGGCAAGTCACAAAAGATGAACAGTGACCCCTCAGCTGGGGCGGTAGGCTGCACCCTGGTGTGGGAAGAGCTGCAGATGCAGTGCAAGGAAGGGAAGGCGGGGTCGGGGGTGCCCAGTGGCCCAGATGGGGACCCCAACCCACCACAGTGCTTACAGGGCCCGGGCCAAGGGAGCCTCTGAGGCTCCCTAGGCTGAAGGCACCCACCCCTTACCTGCTAACATTTGAGAGGCACAGCCCTAATGGATTGCCTTTGACAACACCCCTCCTCACACCCCAAGGGGAAAAAAACCAGCACTATTCACAATAGCAAAAATGTGGAACCAAGCATGGTGCCCATCAAAACTGGACTGGATTTTTTAAAAATATGGTACATCCACACGATGGACTATTGTGCAGCCATAAAGAAGGACACACAAGGACTTTGTAGCAACGTGGATAGATCTAGATAGATACTCAGTGATCTATCGCAGAAACGAAAAACATGTTCTCACTCACAAGCAGGCCCTGAACATTTACCACAGCACTATAAGAAAGGGGCTGGCAGTAGTGGGATACTGCCGGGGTGGGGGTGGGGGGCACAGTATCAATAAGGGTACTTGATTCCAAACCAGGCAGAGTGGGGACCAAAGGGAGGCCCAGTCTTTACCTGTACAATGCCCACTTGTGTACCTAAACCTGAAATGGACAACACATCTTTAAAATAAAACATCAATAAACTTAAACTTTTTTTTTTTTCATTAATCAGTATTTTTTATTATGGTTTTGTGGGGTACAGTTAAGGGTTAAGTGTACAATGACGTTTCATTCAGGCACCCTGTAGATAAGAAGTGTTTTCCCATCCCCCGACAGATATTTGCTACTGTTAATCCCATCCCCCTCCCCCCCATAGTTTCGCAGTACCATCCGTCATTTTCTCATAGTATTGCATTGGATGTTCAAGGTCCATTATATGAGTGAGAACATGTGATATTCGGATTTTTGTTTTTGTGAGAGGTCACTCAGTATTATAGACTCTAGTTCCATCCAGGTTGCAGCGAAATTCATGATTTTGTTCTTTTTTATGGCTGCATAGTATTCCATCGTGTATATGTACCACATTTTTTTAATCCAGTCCTCTTTTGATGGGCAGCATGGTTGTTTCCAGGTTCTTGCTATTGTGAACAATGCTGCGATAAACATACGTGTGCAGGTATCTTTTTTATAGAGTGATTTGTGTTCTTCAGGGTATATTCCCAGTAGGGGGATTGCGGGGTCATATGGAAGGTCAAG
>NW_007247231.1:1616-8181 GCF_000164805.1 Carlito syrichta | reverse complement strand
GCTAGTTATGTCAGCCATGTAGCCAGCTACCTAGTCAGCTATCTAGTTAAGTCAGCAAGAAAATCAGCTAGTTACTTAGCTAATAAGTGTGCTAGCAACTCAGCAAGCTGGTCAGGTAATCAGTGGCCTCCCTCGCTTTCCATCAGGTCAGCTAACTAGTCTGCCCTCTCACCTACCAACCGGTCAGCAAACCAGTTAGCTCACTCGCCAGCCAAAAGTTCAAGTAACTCGTCAGCTTGCTTGCAGGCCAACAGGACAGCTAGCTAGTTGGTTTGCATGCCAGCCAACTAGTTAAGTCAGCATACCAATGACTCTCTTGTTGGCCGACTAGTTAAGGCATCTCACCCATCAGCTCACTTGATGGCCAACTAGTTAATTCTGCTCATGGGTCTGCTCACTCATCAGCCAACTAGTTAAGTCTTCTGACTGTTTGGCTCTCTTGCCAGACAACTAAAGTCAGCTAACCATTCAACTCACTCACTGGAAGGTTGGTTAAGTCAGCTGATCAGTCGGGTCACTTGCTGGACGACTACTTAAGTCAGCTTAGCAGTCGGGTAACTCGCTGGCTGAATTGTTAAGTCAACTGACCAGTCGGCTCTCACCCACCGACTAATTAAGTCCACTCAAATGTTGACTTAAGCGCTGGCCGACTAATTAATTTAGGTAACCTATC
Organism: Carlito syrichta; assembly: GCF_000164805.1. Taxonomy (NCBI): domain Eukaryota; kingdom Metazoa; phylum Chordata; class Mammalia; order Primates; family Tarsiidae; genus Carlito; species Carlito syrichta. The sequence goes on along the minus strand of NW_007247231.1, from coordinate 7,508 downwards.
CACCAACTAGCCATCCAAATAGTAAAGTGAGCTAACATTCATCCAACAAGCCGACAAACTTGTCAACAGACAAGTTAACACAGCTAACTAGTCGGCCAACTAATTAAGTCAACTAAATTCTCAGCCAACTAGTCGGCCGGCTAGTTAGTTCAACAAATGAACAGCCAACTAGTCAACATTGCTAACATGTGGGCCAACTCATCGGTCATCTTGTTAAGCCAGCTAACTAGTCGGCTGACTAGTCAGCCGACTTGTTAAGGCAGCTAACATGATGGAGGAGTAGGCAGCCAATGTGTTAAACAATCTAAGTAGTCAGACAACTTGTCTGCCACAAGTTAATTCACCTAGCTAACTAGTTAATCAACTAGTTATGTCAGCCAGTTAACTCGTTTACCAACTAGTTAAAACAGTTAACTAACTCAACCAACTTGTTATGTCAGCTAGCTATCTCCTTAGCCAAGTAGCAAATTCAGCTATCTAAGTCAGCTAGTTAACCAGATAGATAGCTAAATAAGCTAGCTACACCAGCTAGCTCACTAGTTAGCAAACTATTTAAGTCACCTACTTAAGTCCGCTACCTAACTAGTGAGATAATTATTAAAGCAGCCAGTTATTCAGCTAGTTTAATAGTTAGATAACTATTTAATTCAGGTAGTTAAGTCAGCTAGCTAACTTGTTAAGTCGGCCAGTTAAGTCAGATAGCTAAGTAGTTAAGTCAGATAGCTAAGTCATCTAGTTAAGTCAGCTTTCTAATTTAATCAGTTGGTTAAGAGAGTTAGCTAGCTAATTAGCTAATGGGTTAAGTCAGCAGGTTGAGTGAGGGTGTTAGCTAGCTAACTAAGGGGTTAAGCCATCTGGTTGAGTCAGTTAGTTAGCTAGATAGCAAAAGGGTTGTGTCAGTTGGTTGAGTAGGCAAGCTAGATAGTTAGCTAACGAGCTAAGTCAGCTGGTTGAGTTAGCAAGCTAGCTCTTTAGATGATGAGTTAAGTCAGATGATTATGTCAGCTAAGTAGTACGTAAGATAACGAGTAAGCTTACTAGTTAGCTAACTGGTTAAGTCAGCAAGCTAGCTAGGCTGCTAACTATTTTAGTCAGCTTGTTACCTAGGTAGCTAGCTGGTTAGATAACTATTTAAGTCAGCTAGCTAGTTAAGTCAGCTGGGCTAGCCAAAAGGCTAGATAGGTAGCGAGCTATTTAAGTAAGTTGGCTAACCAGCTGGCTAGCTGGTTAGTTCAGCTAGTTAAGAGAGCTGGCTAGCCAACTGGCAATGTATGTAGCTAGCTAGTTAAGTCAACTAGATAGCTACCTGGCTAGCTAGTGATGTCAGTGTGTTAAGTCAGTTGGCTAGCCAACTGGCTAGCTAAGTCAGCTAATTTAATCAGCTGCCTATCCAGCTGGCTAGGCAGATAGCTAGCTACATATGTCAGCTTGCTAGCCAACAGGCTAGATATTCAAGTCAGATAGTTATGTCAGCTGGCTAGACTGCAGGCTATGCATGTATCTAGCTAGTTAAGTGAACTGGCTTGCCAACTTGTTATCTTAAGTCAGTTAGGTAAGTCAGTTGACTAGTCAGCTGGCTAGATAGGTAGTCATCTTGTTAAATCCCCTGGCTAGTCAGCTGACTTACTGGTTAAGTCAGCTAGCAACCTGCTGCCTAGCTAGTTAAGTCAGCTTGTTAAGTCTGTTGGCTAACAAGCTGGTTAGCTAGTTAAAAGCTAGTTAAGTCAGATGGCTAGGCATCTGGCTAGCTATTTTTTTGCTAGTTAATTCAGCTGGTTATCTAGGAATCTAGCTATATAAGTCAGGTAGTTATGTCAGCTAGGTAGCTCATTAAGGCAGCTAGTTAAGCCAGCTGGTGAAGTAGGTAGCCAACTGATTAAGTCAGCTAGTTAAGATAGCTTGCTAGCTAGTTAAGTCAGCAAGATAAGTCAGCTGGCTAGCCAGCTTCCCAGCTGGGTAGCTAGCTAGTTATGTCAGCTGGCTAGCCAGTTAGGTAGTTGTTGGGAGCCAACATCTGTAACTACACAGGTGAGGCCTATGAAGGCCTATATAGAAGGTCGCCTCTGACACAAGGATATAACATCAAGTGTGTGCATATGAATAGTAACCAGTGTATTATAAGACAACAGAATTTTCAAAATTAGGAAGTGACAGTCTAAAATAAAATCTTATCATATCCAATGATAAATGCACGCAGAATTATTTTATATCTCTTTTTCTTTCTAAACTGTTTTTCTTAAGATTTTTAGCTGTTATTTCCTGGTAAACTGATTGATTAGCCTTTGTTCCAGTATGTAGTTTCACTTGGGGTTAAGATTAGATGTTATAACTGTGATAATAGTTTTGTTATGTTGCCTTTGGTCAAGCAGAACGTTCTTGGTTTCTGTACGTGCAGAAACTCTCAGCTTGCTTCAGCCCCCGGCTATCATCATGGCAACTGTGCAGTTCATTGTTCTAAGTGGCATGGCAGGTTTTGAGACATAGGTAGCCTCCACACAACAGACAATCATATTTAGGTTTTAGGTTAAAATATTGTTGAATTAAGTTTTATAGAACATAGAGTAAGTTCATAATTTTTGTACTTATTAGTGCTAATGATAAGGTTCGTAGTAGATAATAGTAGGATAATAGTTGTATTAGAATTTAGACATGGTATTATAAGATAAGTAATTAATAAAGTATAAGAGACAATAGTTTAGATATTTGAAATTTATAGAAGTTGTGATAAAATTTTAGGTTAAGGATAATTACATAGGTAATTAATATACAATTATAGGGCAGTAAAAAATGTAGTAGGTTATAAGAATTATAAAATAAAATGTATAAAATTAAGGTAATAAAATTAAGTCATTTAAGTAAAGTTATAGATTATAGTATAGTGTTAAGTTGGTAAGTTTAATTGTTAAAAATATTACAAGTTAGTGAACTTGGATTGAACTTAGAGTTAACTTGAAAAGTTTTTTAATCAGAGTTTAGAACATAGCTACTGATGGGGCTAGGTAGTTAAAGCAGCTAATTATGTCAGCAGACTAGGTAGGTAGCTAGCTAGCTAAGTCAGCTATTTAGGTAAGCTGGCTAGCTAGTTAAGTCACCTTGTTAAGTCAACTCGCTGACCAGCAGGTTAGGTAGGTGGTTAGGTAGTTAAGTCCGCTGGCAAGCCAGTGGGCTATGTATGTAGGTAGCTAGTTAAGTCAGCTGGCTAGCAATCAGGATTCTAGTTGTGTCAGCTAGTTAAATCAGCTGGCTATCCAGCTGTCTGTCTAGGTAACTGGCTAGTTAAGTATGCTGGCTAGACAGCTGGCTTTTTCTTTAAGTCATCTAGTTTAGTCAGCTGTCTAGCCTGATGTCTAGCTAGTTAAGTCACCTTGTTAAGCCAGCCTGCTAGCTAGCTTGCCAGCTAGGTAGCTAGCTACTTATGTCAACTGTATATCCATCTGACTAGATAGTTAAGTCACCTAGATAAGTCAGCTGACTAGCCCGCTGGCTAACTAGGTAGCTTACTATTTTAGTCAGCTGGCTAGACAGATGGCTAGCTAGATAAGTCACCGAGTTAATTCAGCTGGATTGCCACCTGGCTACCTATGTATCAAGCTACTTAATTCAATTGGCTAGAAAGCAAGTCAGCTAGTTAAGACACCTAGTTAACTCAGTTGGCTAGCCATATGGCTAGTAAGGCAATGACATAGTTTAGTCAGTTGGCTGGTCAGATGGCTAGCTAATTAAGTCAGCTAGTTAATTCAACTGGCTATCCAGGTGGTAGGAGAGGTAGGGAGCTAGTTATGTCAGCTGGCTAGCCAGTTGAATAACTAGTTAAGTCAGCTAGTTTAGTCACCTGGCTGGCCAACTGCCTAGCTCGTTAATCAAGTGGTTAATTCAGTCTTTTTACCAGCTTCCTAGCTAGTTTAGTCACTTTGTTAAGTCAGTTGGCTAGGTTGCTTGCTTGCTAGTCAAAAAGCTAGTCAATTCAGATGGCTAGAAAGCTGGCTAGCTAGATATTTCAGCTAGATAATTCAGCTGGTTAGCTAGGTAGCTAGTTAGTTAAGTCAGCTATTTATGTCAGCTGGCTAGCTAGTGAAGTCAGCTAGTTAACTCGATACCTATCTACGTAGCTAGCTAGTTATTTCAGGGGGTTAATTCAGCTGGCTATTTAAGAAACTAGCTTGTTAAGTCAGCTAGTTAAGTGAACTGGTTAGCTAGTCAAACAGCTTTTTAAGTCATCTGGCTAGGCAGCTGCCTATCTGGGTAGCTAGCTGGTTAAGTCAGCTGGCTAGCCAGCAGGTTAGCTAGGTAGCTAGGTTGTTAAGTCAGCTGGAAAGCCAGCAGGGTACATAGATAGCTAGCTATTTAAGTCAGCTGGATAGCCAACTGGCTACCTAAGGATATCAGCTAGTTAGCTAAGCTGGCTATTAAAGTCAGCTGACTAGCCACCTGACTGGCTAAGGATGTCAACTAGTTAAGTAAGCTGGCTCGCCAGCGTGGTTAGCCAACTTGCTAGCTATGTAGTTACATAGTTAATTCAGCTGTCTAGCCAGTTGGCTAGCCAGTTAAGTCAGCTTGTTAAGTCAGCTTGCTTGCCAGCTGACTTGTTAAGTCAGCTCACTGGTAGGCTAGTTTCTGGTTGACTAGTTAAGGCAGCTCACCCATCTGCTTACTTGATGACTGACAAGATAAATCGGCTCACTGGTCAGCTCAATCACTGGTCGACTAGTTAAGTCTTCTGACCAGTAGGCTCACTCGCCAGCTGACTAAAGTCAGCTGACCAGTCAGCTCACTCGCCAGCTGAACAGTTAAGTCAGCTGACATGTTGGCTCACTTGCCGGCCAACTAGTTAAGTCTGTTGACCAGTTGGCTTACTCACCAACCAACTAGTTTATTCAGCTGACCAGTTGACTAACTCATCTTCTGACTAGTTAAGTCAGCTAAGCAGTCGGTCGACTAGCCAGCCAACTAGTTATTTTGGCTAACCAAATGGCCGACTAGGCTGCCAACTTGTTAGCTGAGAAATTAACTCTGCTAACTAGGAGGACGAATAGTTAGGTCACCCAACTAGTCAGCCAAATAGTTGGCCGACTAGTTAGGTCAGGAAACCAGCCAGCCTACTAGTTAATCGTACTAACTAGTGGACCAATTCATCATTCAAATTGTTGGCCCAGCTTACTAGTCAGTTGACTAGTGGACCACCTTGTTAAGCCAGATAATAAGTTGGCTGAGTAGTCAGGTAATGTGTTAAACCTGCTAAATATTCAGGCGACTTGTCAGCTAACAAGTTAAGTAACCTAGCTAACTCGTTATCCAACTACTTAAGTCAGCTAGTTAACTCATTTACCAACTAGTTAAAACAGTTAGCTAACTGGTTAACAGACTCATTAAATCAGCTAGCTATCTCATTAGCCAACTCGTTAAGTCAGCTAGCTAAGTAAGTTCGCTAACCAGATAGCTATCTAAGTCAGCTAGCTAAGTCAACTAGATCAGTAGTTAGCTAACTATTTAGTCAGCTACTTAAGTCTACTACCTAACTACTTAGGTAATTAGATAAGTCAGATAATTATCCAACTACTAAAATAATTAGCTAACACTTTATTTTAGGTTAAGTCAGCTGGCTATCTAGTTAAATCAGTCAGTGCAGTCAGCTAGCTAAGTAGTTAAGTAAGTTAGCTAAGTCAGCTACTTAAGTCAGCTTTCTAATTTAGTCAGCTGGTTAAAACAGCTAGCTAGCTAGTGAGCTAATGGCTTCAGTAAGCAGGTGGAGTCAGGTAGTTAGCTAGGAAACTAACGGGTTAAGTCAACTGGTTGAGTCAGCTAGCTAGCTAGTCAGCAAATGGGTTGAGTCAGCTGGATGAGTAGGCTTGCTATCTAGTTAGCTAACGAGTTAACTCAACTGGATGAGTCAGC
>NW_007247231.1:0-819 GCF_000164805.1 Carlito syrichta | reverse complement strand
AAATCAGCTGGCTAGCTACAGAGTTAGCTAGGTAGCTAGAAGAGTTAAGCTAGTTAGTTAAGCCATCTGACTACCTTGGTCACTAGCTGGTTAAGTCAGCTAGTTAAGTCAGCTTGCTAGCTAGTTAAGTCAGTGAGTTAAGTCAGCTGGCGAGCCAGCTGCCTAGCTGAGTAGCTAGTTAGCTAAGTCAGTAGGCTATATAGTTAATTAGTTAGTTAAATAACCTAGTTATGTAAGCTCAATAGCCAGTTGGATAGCTAAGTAGCTAAGTAGTTAAGTCAGCTGGAAAACCAGCAGACTATGTAGAGAGCTAGCTAGTTAAGTCAACTGGCTACCTAGACAGTTAGATCAGTCAGCTAGCCAGTTGGCTAGCTAGTTAAGACACCTAGTTAATTCAGCTGGCTCTACAGGTGGCTAGTTAGGTACCTAGATAGTTAAGTCAACTGTCTATCATGCTGGCTATCTAGTTAAGTCTCCGAGTTCAGTCAGCTGGCTAGCCACCTGGCTAGATAGGTAGCTGGCTACTTACATCACATAGCTAGACAGCTGGCTAGTTAGTTAAGTCAACTACTTAAGTCAGCTGGGTAGCTGTATATCAACCTGGTTAATTCAGCTGACTAGCAAGAAGGACAGCTGTTTAAGTCAGCAAGCTATGTCAGTTGACTTGAAGCTAGCTAGCTATGTAGCAAGCTAGTTAAGTCAGTTGGCTAGCCAGCAGTCTAGCTAACTAAGTCATCAAGTTATGTCAGCTGGCTAGGAAACTGGCTAGCTAGGTAGCAAGCTAGTTAAGTCAGTTGGCTAGCCAGCAGTCTAGCTAAT
>NW_007247230.1:563012-573180 GCF_000164805.1 Carlito syrichta | reverse complement strand
GAGACGGGTGAGGGGGGCGGTGGCATCGCCCGGTCCTGGGCTGCCGGCGGAGTGGCCGGAGATCTCCGCGGAGGCGGATGGGGTCAAGGGGCTCTGCGTCCGGCCCTTGGGGGGACCCCGAGATTGCTTCCTTGTCAGCCTCCTCCAGCCTAGCTGGAGATCCTTGGACAGTTCTGACCCCTCCACCTGGGTGGCCTTGGGGAAGTGTCCCTCTGCCACTCGGAGCCTCAGTGTCCACCTCGCTCAGATCAGATGCGAAGAGGCTCACCAAAGACCGTCTGAGCTGTCAGATGTGTGCACACGGGCGGGGCATTCCTCGGAGACATCTCCCACAGAGGGTGGGGGGAGCAGAAGGGAGGCGGGCGCTCTGGGCAGTGCAGGCGGAGAGGGGTGCGCCCAGCCCCTTCCTGGAGGAGCTGCCCTGGGCTGGGAGAGATAAGCCTGTCCGTAAATAACTCCACAAGTGTCCAGTGCCCTAGAAGGGACCAGTGCAGTGTTGCCGGGCCCAGAGGAGCTGAGCCCACCTGGTGGGGGCACAGACTTGGGACAGTTGCAAGGGGGAGCATTTCCCCGAGGTGCCCCTGGCAACTGAAGGGCAGCCAGAGTTGGCTGGTGGGACATGGCGGGGAGGGCACTCCAGGTGCAGGGGGTCCCTGAGCAAAGGCCCAGGGTGGGAAAGTCCAGGACAGGACAAGGGTTTGGAGTTTGGGGCGGGCAGGAGCCAAGCAGATAAGACAGCAGGGGACGGATTATGGGGGCTGGAGAGGGCCTGTGCGGAGGGTGAGTGGATTAGCTGGAAGACGCAGTGATAGTGGCTGGGCCGCCAGCAAACAGTCTAGAGGTCACCAGCCCTGCCCCTTCTGGGGCTGAGTTACCGATTAATGGATGATTCGGGAGGGGCGCCCCATCTCCCCGTGTTTCTCGTCTACCAGGAGAAGCCTGCGCCCGGGGGTTGCCCAGCCTTCCCAGCTGCCCCCAATGAACTCTGAGAAGGCAGCCCCTTCCCCCTGCTGCCAGGCACCAGCACTCACCCATCAGTGAGCCCAAGCCCTCCGGCCACCACCACCACTTCACGGAGGTCCAGGGAAGGGGAGAGTGAAGGGCACCGGGGGCCGTCAATGCCGGGAGCTGGGCTGGGCAACATTTGGTGTTCACAAGAGTGCCATGGGGACAGTGCTGCCATTCCTGCTATCCAGTGGGGATGCTGGGACTCTGAGAAGGGCATGACTCACACAGGCTGGCCTAGATTGGGGTGGACGGCTGGTGAGGCCCAATGCCTCCAGCCTTAGTTTTCCCATCTGTGAGATGGGGGCAGTGATGGTGCGCATCTCAGGGGTTGCTGGAAGGTGCAGAGGCACCCACGTTAGGCGAATGTTCTTTATTAAAGGTGAATTGTGCCTGAGTCACCCTAGTTTACAGAGGAGGTAAACTGAGGCACAGTAAGGATAAGTGCCAAGGTCGTGGGTACAGCTCAGAGCCTGCCTTCCAGAAGCTCCCAGTGTCTCAGGGAGGACACTTAGAAGTCCAAAGTGGACTGCAGTCCATGTCCTAGGAGAGGGAGCCTGAGGAGGGGTGGTCAGTCTCACCTCAAGGAGGCGCCCGGCACTGAAAGGACAAGTAGAATTTGGATGGCAGAGCAGCAAGGCCAAGGTGGCCTCCTGGGCACGAGGCCCAGCACCAGCAGAGGCCTAGAGGCAGGACGGTGCATGCAGGGAATCTGGAGAAGCCAGCAACAGCGAAAACCCACTCTCAGATGCCCCAACCTTGCTCCGAGGGCTTTGGTCACTTCATCGTGATTGCACTGAGCTAGAGAGTGGTGGTCTTTTCACCACCGTGTTACCGTTTATGGAGGCTGTGTGAGTAGAACCCAGGCAGACCGGCTCCATGAGGCAAGACCTCTTCATGATGGTTAGACTCTTGCTGGAGCATAGGACAGAGGGGAGGGTAGGAGAAGGGGAGGAGTTTCAGAGTAACAATTATATATGTACAGCTGTGCTCCCTGCCAGGCACTGCCCCATGTATGTATACATGCATGTACACGCACACAGCCGTGCTCCCTGCCAGGCACTGTCCCAAGTGCTTTATGTATGTTGTTCCATTTAAACCTCTCAGCCACCCCTGAGGTGGGTTCCGCTGTTACGCCCCTTGCGGAGGAGGAAACCGAGGCACAGGGGATTCTTTAACTAGCAGAGTGTCATGGTGATGGGCAGTAGAGGCAGGGTTTGAGTTGGGCTGTCTGACTCTGTGGCCTGTGGGCATGGGGAGGGACAGCACAGTGGGGTTGGGAGCTGGGACTCACCCCCGAGGCTCAGCTGGGCTGGGCTGTTGCAGGGGCCAGGCCATCCTGGGCTTTGCAGAGTGAGCTGGAGAGGGAAGGGGCATTGGTCACAGGAACTGGAGCCAGATGTGGCCGAGTTATCCGGAGTGCCCACCTGTGGGCCTCGGGTCAGGTGGCGCCGGTGGGGTGGAGGCTAGGGGCTGCCTGTGGAATAGCCAAGGACACTTCCCCTGCCGCACCTCCCATAGGCCAGGCACTGGGAGATTACCAGCCCCGCAAGTGCTGCAGGTCCTTTTTGGCTGCCCTGGGTCGGGGAGGGGCTGAGGGGGTCCTGGCCACCTGTGAACCTCAGGCGTTGCCCAGGGACCAGGCTGGTGGTGGCCTCCCAGGGAAGGGTCCCAAGAGACTGCAGAGGGGAAGTAGCACAGATGGGGAAGGGGGACGGGTCTGAGTCCCAGCCTGAGCTCCATCAGTTCACCAGCCACGAGCCGGGCCTCAGGAAAATCGCTTTAGCCACTCGGAGCCTCAGCCTCCTCAGCTCTAAAGTTGGGTAGAAAGAGCCCTGGCCTGGGACCTGGGAGGCCTGGGGTCTGACTGGGCTCTCACTCTGATGGCATGCACTGGTCTGGGCAAGTCCTGCCCTTTCCGGGCCTCAGTTTCCCCATTTGCACAATGGGAGTAGGAAGTCTGTGGAAGCTGCCCCTTCAGCTTCTTGTTGGTAAGTGGGGACCGGGCCTTGCCTTGCCGGATGAGACACACAGGGCCGTGGCATGTGTGAGGCCAGGTGGGCAGGCTTCTGGCTCTGAGGCCTGGGCAGTCTTGGATGTGAAGGGCAGGACTGGATCTACGGGCTCCAGGCCCTTTGCCAGCCTCAGTTTCCCCATCTAGACAGCAGGGGAAAGGAGCTGGATTTGTCCCTCTTCACTCTGGAGTCCTGGGACAAAACCCCAGAGGGAATGGAGGACTCTCTCTTGGGCTTCTCTTTCCCTGAAGCTGCAGCCCAAGCCTGGGTGACTGAGTCAAGGAGTGGCAATTCTGAGGAGCCCTGGTCCCTAAGACCTGGGCATAACTGGCAGCCATGGCTTCTCATGGAGGGAGGGTTCCCCAAGGCTGCCCCAGAGGAATAGATGGAAGCCCAGAGAGACTGGGCTTGCCTGGAGGGCCTAGAACCCAGTTCCCGGCTCCATCTTCCATGCCACACGGGCACCAGAAAGCCTACAGGGACATAGGCAGGGGTGGGCAGAGATCTGGCCTGGGGAACAGTGTTTCCTCAGACTTCACTGCTCTCCCACCCCAGGGTTCGTAGGGCCCACAGAGGCAGAACCATGGGCTTCCCAAGACGAGATTGGTGGGCTCCGAGCCCTGACCAGGTCCTGCTGATTCTGGAAATGTCAGGATCGATCCCACCACCACCTGTTGCCTTCATGCCAGCTCTCTCCCTGGGTGGGAGCACCAGCTCCCGTTCTGGGTGGTGCTGGTGGGGGCACCCTCAGAGGCCGTCTGAGCCCAGCCCTGCCAAAGAGTTGCCTGGTGAGGATGAGTGGGTGACAGCATCCAGCCCCAAGAGTAGCTGGACGGCAGGCTACAGAGAGAAACCTTGGGGCCCAAGGAGCAAGGTCTTTGACTGGAATTCCCCATGTGGCTGACCCCTGTGCCTAGCGGGAGAGGGACGCTGGGAAGGAGACCCTTCTCAGGAAATGGCCTCACCGGCCAGGTAACCTAGAACTGCCCCAGGGGTGGGGCTCGTGGCAACACGGGGAGGCCCCTCAGGGAGGGTGGTGGGGGTGGACAGTGAGGAGACTGGTAAACAGATGGCAATGAGCCCACCTGTGCCTCGGGCTGTGGGGGGGATGGAGGGGATGTGACATCACGTGCCAGCTTGTTTTACCCTACAGTGTTCTCCACACGGGAGCCTGTGATGCTCATGGGCATTGAGCACTATGGATGGGGAAACTGAGGCAGGGCCAGGGGCAGTGACTTGGCCAAGGTCACGTGGGGCGTGAACGGCCGAGCTACGGCTTGAACCCAGTCTCTGCTCCAGCCAGTCTCGGGAGCCCCCCTCCTCCTGAATGAGAAGAGGCCACGCCACCCCAGCAGAAGCCTTGGCACAGGCCTCGCCTGTGAACTCTGTGTCCCCTCCTGTCCTTTCTTCCACCCTCTCCCCAGACCCCCTTCCCCAGATAAACCGAAATGTTTCCAATTAAGGGTCTGCCGGAGTGAGGCAGCCGGGATGTCCACACGGCCGACTCCCCCGCCTCCTGCCTAATCCTTGATTACCTCCCCAAGGGGGATTTAGTTAGAAATGGTCATTACCACTAATTACCAGATGACCGCATGGCCCTCCCCGGGAGTGAAGTCTGTAGCCTCCCGCCTGTGTGCCCGTGGGCGGGCCTCCCCGCCTCCACGGCTGGCCGCTCCCAGACCAGCCCCCAGCTCGCGGCCTCCAGGGGCAGGTCCCTGGGCCTCGGCACTGCCCTGCCCCACCGGGTGCCTCCAGAACAGTTTCCTGTGGATCCTCTGGCTGCCTGTGGAGTCGGAGCCTCATCTGGGAGGCGCCCTTCCAGCCCCTCCTCTCTCAGCCAGCTGGGGAGGCTGCGGCCTTGTGGTGTCAGGGCCCGAGGCACCAGAAGCACAGAGCTCCCTTCCCCATGGGGCAGGGCACTCGGCACCTGAGAACTGCCCGAACTCAGCCTCCAGGAAGAGGCTTGAAGCCAGGGAGAGGACGTGGGAGGCACCCACGCCACCCGAATGCCCCTGGCGCACCTGCCATGTGTCGCCTGTGAACTAGCTGTCGTTCATGTAATCCTCGTTTGAGAACGGGGCAAACTGGCTCTGAGGGGAAGGGGACAAAGTTGGGCCAGGGTAAAGGGCAGGCAGGCTCGGAACAGTCTAGTGTGAACCCAGAACACGGCCGAGGGCGGCCCAGGAAGGGGAGGTCACACCCCGCAGGGAGTGGCGGTCTCACAGGAAGGGATGACTCCGCTTGCCGGGGGCGCTGGGTGAGCACAGCCCCTGGCCCTGCCTCAGTGTCCTCATCTAGACAAAGGGGAACAGCAGTGTGGTCCACAGCTGGGAAGTGGTGTGTCCGTCGGGGCAGCTACCCCACGACAGCCCCGCCTATGCGAACAGCCTTCACTGGATGCTGGCGGAGGGGCTGTTAACAGCCGAGAAACACATGGAGGTGATGACATCCACCTTTGTGTGGCCAAAGCCCACCCAGTTTGGCGGCAGGGATTCGGACCACAGGTTCTCGAGAAGGCAAGGCCAGGGAGGGCAGAATAGTGCAGTTGGGATCAAGAAACCGTGTCTGAGGTCTGTGGTGTGGCCCGCCCAGGCTGGGCGCTGGTGTTTAGACACACCCAACATTGCCCTGCTCATAGCGTGGGGGGGTGGGGATGGCCAGGGTCGCAGGAGACAGCCAGGACCCGGACAGTTGATCTCAGACAGGCTGGGCTGTGCTGCCCCTAACGCAGACTCCAGGCCATGCCCTTTGGGGGTCCCTGCTTCATAATTGATGCTCAGAGAGGGACAGCAACTTGCCCAAGTTTGCACAGCCAGGCCTTCTCACTCCCTCCGGTCCAAGAGTCACTGGGCAACGAGCAGAGAAGCTCACCCGTGAATGTCCCCTATGCTTTGCACTTATGACATTATTTAAGGCTCACCATCGCCTTTTGAAATAATAATTATCATTTCTTTCTAACAGACGAGGACGGTGCGGTCCAGAGAGGTTGGGAAACTTACCTGGGTCATGCAGCTGGCAGCCAAAGCTTGTGGTCCTTCCTGGGCCAACCCAGGAGCTCAAACAGCTGGGTCATAGACTTATAACTGTTGCTGGGTTTCTCCAGCCATTAAATAGGGGATCCCTGAAGAAGGGATCATGTTCATCGCCAGGCGAATCTGGGAAGAGTTGGTGCTTGATGAATGGTTCTTCCATAAGGAGATCAAGTTCATTTAGTCATTCGGGTACAGGAGCAGAGGGCAGGGTGTTCCTGGCATCAGGAAAAGCACGGGCCAAGGCCTAGTGGCAGGACGGTCCCTGTGAGAGAAGTCGGGAGCCTAGTGTGGCCAGATATTAGGATGAGGACAGGAGGCTGGGGAGAGCTGAGAGGCCAGGCTTGGAGGGGTCCTGAATGTCAGGTAGCAGCCCTTGGCCTTGGCTGAGTGGGTGCAGGGAGCCTGCCAGCAGGTAGGAATAGGCCACCATTGTGTAGTATCCATCGCTGAGCACTGACCATGGCACATTGGCCTGGGCAGGACACGCAACACTGCTGTGAGACTGGGGGGAGAGGAGAGGTTAAATGACCTTCTCAAGGTCACAGGGGCGTGCTGGGGCCCGGAGTCCACCCAGGCCTGTGTGGCTCCCTTGGCGTGGGGCCACCTCCCCGAGGATGCACCAGGGGGCGGGATTTGCACCTCACCCGCTCTCAGCCTTGACCCTGGCTGAGGATGGCTGGGCCACGGCAGGCAGGACATTCGGCATCTGTAGCTGTGATTGGCCTCTGCTGGCTTCCAGAAGCCCTCCTGCTGTGGATGGGGGCACAGTAGGGTGGGTGGCTCAGAGTCCTTTAGGACTGTGGGGTCCTTCCAGCCTGAGCTTGGGGAAGTACTGCCAGCTGCCTTGGCTCCTCAGAGAAGGCGCAGGCAAACGGAAAATCCAGCATGCACCAGGTTCTAGAGTCATGGGATTCCAGTGCCCAGAGCCAGGAAGCATCTTGGGTCCTAGAACATCACCAGGGTTCATAGAAACCCCCTAAGCCAGCACTTCCCAAAGCATGTGAGGTCGGCTCTCCTCAAGCAAAGGGCTTGGTGCACCATATGCTCAGCAGGCTCTCTGAGTTAAGCAAAACCAAGCCTGTTGCTCTGCTGCAGGACTTCTCGGGACCCTTAAAACGTAACTGTGCGTCACGACTCTCCAAGGGGGTTTCCCGAATGGAATCCTTTTTTCAGAGTATCTCCCTGGAACCCATTCTGGGAAATACGGTTGAGAGGTACAGACACTGAGGCCCGAGAGGGGCATTGATTTATCTACGGTCACAAAGCAAGTTAATGGCCAAGTCTGGATTAGATACTAAATGTTCCAAGTTCCACATCGTCATAAAACGGAGTGCTTCTTTAATCCTTTAATAGCAATCTCTTGCACGAATGTGGAACTCTACAACATAATAAATGGGCTTAGTAATCCTGAATGAAACAATGATGGAAGACGTCTCATTCATGCTGTGCATATAGTAAAGGCTCAATTAATAATACGTATAATTACCATGATTATAAGAATCCAACATCTAGCATGGTTTCTGGCACATGGCTGCTCAGCGTTGAGTGAATGTTGAATAAAGACTAATAATTTACAGCTGTGTGAGAACTAAATCAGGCAGTGGACGTGATTGTGTTGTCAACTGTGAAACTGATTTTGTGAGTATGATTACCATAAAGCTTAGGTAGAAGGGAGGCTGCCATCCGATGTGAGAAACAACGCCTAAGGCTCAGAGAAGGACAGTGATGTGCTCAAAGCCACACAGCCGTGGGGGCGGTCTGTGGGTCTGCCACGTGACACTCAGCACCCTGGCTCCTTCCGGAAGGGCTCTCGGAGTCTACGAGGGGCAGGCCCAGCCCGGCAGGGCGAGCGGCGGCCCCTCACGGTCCTCTTTCCCTCCCTCGGTCTGGCCTTCCGCGGCGTTCAGGGCGCTGGCCAAGACACCGGCGGCACTGGCGCTGAACAAGACGCAGCACTGCAAGCAGCTGGAGGGCCTGGTGTCGGCCCAGGTGCAGCTGTGCCGCAGCAACCTGGAGCTCATGCACACGGTGGTGCACGCGGCACGCCAGGCCATGAAAACCTGCCGCAGGGCCTTTGCTGACATGCGCTGGAACTGCTCATCCATCGAGCTCGCCCCCAACTACCTGATGGACCTGGAGAGAGGTAGGTGCTGGCAGGGCCCCAGGGCGGGCGGGGAACTCGGGCATCCAGCTGCGTGTTGAGGTCGGCAGGTGGGCCGGGCGCGGTGACCCACACCTGTAATCCCAGCACTTTGGGAGGCCGAGGAGGGAGGATGGCTTGAGCCCAGGTGTTGAAGGCCAGCCGGGGCAACATAGCGAGACTTCATCTGTACAAAAAATTAGCAGGGCACGGGGATGTATGCCTGTAGTCCCAGCTGCTCAGGAGGCTGAGGTGGAAGGATTGACTGCGCCCAGCAGGTCGATCGAGACTGCAGTGAGCTGTGATTGTGTCACTGCGCTCCTACCTGGGCCACAGAGTGAGACTCCGACTCAAAAAAAAAATTAATTATAGATAGGTGGGTGTGTTTGTGGGTGGGCAGACGACAGATGTGCAGATGGATGCTGGCAGGACAGACGGACGCAGGGGTGGATGAGTTAGTTGTAGACATGGGTGTTCAGGCATGAATGAGCGACAAGTAAACAAGCGGCGGGTGGATAGGTCAGCCTGGATTATTGTACAAAGGCATGTGTGCCCTTGAGTGAAGGAATGACCCAAGGCTGTGGCCGGCTGTGCTTGAGGCCATGTGTCAGGGAGGGGAGTGTAGAAATGAGATCGTGGTGGGGCCCCCTGGGGCAGACAGATGTGCCACAGGTGATGCTAGACCAGGCTGACTAGAATCGCTGTGCAATGTATTGAGTGGTGTCAGGTCAGGAGATCATCTCCTGGGAGGACTTCCGGGAGGAGCTGGCTTTTGGAGTGGGTTTGAGGGAACCTGTGTGTGACAGAGAGGGTTTCTCAGACACAAACACCCCAGTGGGTCCAGTCCCCTGACTACCCCCGTGGATCCTACACAATGACATCTGGGGGTTGCTGGCACTTGACAAACCTTCCTTCCTTCCTGAATTATTTGACCTCTAGAGCCAACCTGTGTGGTCGGTCTTATTACCTGTATTATTATTATTATTATTTTAGTCAGAATCTCAACGCTGTCCCCCAGGTTAGAGTGCAGAGGCATGCTCTCAGCCACTGCAGCCTCAACCTGCTGGGCTCAGGCAATCCTTCCGCCTCAGCCTTCCAAGCAGTTGGAACCACAGGCGCACACCACGATACCTGGCTAACTTTTACAAATTTATTGTAGAGACGAGGTCTTGCCAAGTTGCCCAGGCTGGTCTCGAAACCCTGGGCTCAGGTAATCCTCTAGCCTCCACCTCCCGAAGTGCTGGGATGACAGGTGTGCGCCACTGTGCCCAGCTTATCACCCATATTCTACAGTTAAGGAAACGGAGGCTAGAGAAGGAGGTAGGACCGGGGCTCAGACCCAAGGCCAGGACACCCCCCCCCCCCCCCCCCAGCCCTGCAGCCAAGGCACATTGGCTCAGTCAGTCTCCCAGGGCTGCTGCCACGGTCTGCCACAGGCTGGCTGCCTCCAAACAACAGAAATGCAGCGTCTTACGTTCTGGAGGCTGGGAGTCCAGGATCCAGGCGTCCCTGGGCTGTGCTCCCTGGAAGGCACTAGGGAAGGATCCTCCCTGCCTTCCCCTCATGCTGGTGGTGGCCGACACGCCTTGGCACTCCTTGGCTCACAGCTGCATCCCTTCAGTCTCGGCACGCCCCTCCCCCTCCTGTCTTTCCCTCCCTCTGTATGCATCTGTGTATCCAAAAGTCCCCTTAAAAGGACACCAGCCCCAGACTCGGGGCCCACCCTGATCCCGCATGACCTCGTCTCACCTCCATTACATCGGCAAAGACCCCAGTTCTAAAAGAGGTCGCGCACCCCTGCACCGGGGTCAGGACTTCAGCTCATCTTTCTGGGGCACACAGTTCAGCCCACAGCGGGCGATGTGCACCCTCGCCTGGCCCAGCAGGAGCTCAGGGACCGGGCCCCTTCGGCCACGCAGCCCCTGGTGCAGGGCGCAGCAGGGTCAAAGTGCGGAACGGCGAGGCGAGAGGCGGCG
>NW_007247230.1:558717-562747 GCF_000164805.1 Carlito syrichta | reverse complement strand
CCGACCCGCCCCTGCCGTCTGCAGGGACCCGGGAGTCGGCCTTCGTGTATGCGCTGTCGGCCGCCGCCATCAGCCACGCCATCGCCCGGGCCTGCACCTCCGGCGACCTGCCCGGCTGCTCCTGCGGCCCCGTCCCAGGTGAGCCACCCGGGCCCGGGGACCGCTGGGGAGGATGTGCGGACAACCTCAGCTACGGGCTCCTCATGGGGGCCAAGTTTTCCGATGCTCCTATGAAGGTGAAAAAAACAGGATCCCAAGCCAATAAACTGATGCGTCTACACAACAGTGAAGTGGGGAGACAGGTAACCACCCACCCCACCCGCCCCCAGATAGTTGTGCTTGTGCCATTGGCAGGAAAAGGGCCGCCCGGTGTGCCCGGATGGAGGGGGGTGCGGGGCGGCCCTGGTCAACCCACACCTGATGCGCCTTCGACCTTCCTCAGCTCTTCCCTCCCCAGCCGCTTGGGGCTTGCCTGGCTCCTCCTCCTCCTCCTCCTCCGGGGAGTTCACTGGGACAGGGGTCGTCCAAGCAGGAGGAGCACTGAACTGGGAGTCAGGAGGTCTGAGTTCTGGCCTTGGCTCTGGCACTAAACTCGCTTAGTGACGCTGGGCAAGTCATTTCCTCTCCTGCCTCAGCTGTTCCCATCCATAAAATGGCAGGGTGATCTGGTGCTGAGTCCCCACAGGCCATGCCCTGTTCCGCAGGCTCCCCCTCCGGGGCACAGATAGGGCTGTGGGCCAGAGCCTTATGCTAGGGAGTCACCTCCCCCCTCACCCACCCCCAGAACGGTTTCCAGAACCGAACAGTTCCCCTCCAACTTTTATTATTATCAATTTTGCATTAATCCCTCACCTCATTGCACAAAAGTTTGGGCGAGTGACTGCATATGGGAATGAAATCAATACTAATCTGTCGCAGACACTCGGGCTTGATGAGTGTTCTCTCTCCCGTGTCCACAGACCAACCCGGGAGCAGGTGCCCTTGCCCCCACTCTACAGAGGGAGCGAGGCCCCACGAGGGACAGGGCTGCTCAGCCTGAGTGTGTGTACAGGCGGCATCTCACCAGCGCCTCCCTGCACCCACCATTCCCATTTTCCAGAGACATCAAGTAAGGCCGGAAGAACCTAGGAGGCTCGGCAGGTTGGAGCCCAGGTCCCAGGTCCCAACTCCAAGTCCCAGACCTCCATGTCCTCACCTACTCTCACTGGTCTCCCTTGTGTGAGGATTCTAGTAAGTCCAGGCCATTATTGAACAGTTAGGGAAACTGAGGTTGAATCACACGGTGGGCCTACAGCAGAGCCTGGCCAGGGACTCAGGACTCCTGCCTCCCAGCCCCACCGACCTGTCCCCAGTTCACGAAACCCCTCAGGAGCCCTTCACCCTCCCCCCAACCCCCTGTGGCCAGGCCAGCTGGGTGCTTTCTGCTGCCAGGGGCACAACCCTCCTCTCCCGCCATGCAGCTCAAAGAGGGTCCTCAGCCTCCGGGCACATCAGTCCCGTCCCTGGGGCCACCTGCAAAAGGGATGCACTGTGCCCCATGCCGTGGAGCTGTGTGAGGATTAAATGAGAGATTAAACATTTTGCATCAGGTGGGCCGCGGAAGCCCTAGGTCCCTCCCCCACTTTCACTGCAGAGCTGAACCTGGTTTCCCCGTCCTTGGTGACCTGCGGTGCCTCAGTGCCCTGCCGTCCTCTTTCCTTCATCCCGTGCCCTCCGCAAGCCTTGCTCAGCCAATTCTTGACTTGATACCCAGAGGGACTCCTCAGGTCCCCACTTCTGGCCACTGGTGAGGGGAAGGAGCCCTGGGACCCTGACCAGCTCCTTCAGTAATTCACTCAGTGATTTGGGACAAGTCCTTGCCCCCTCAGTGCCTCAGTTTCCCCATCTCTCTGATGCGGGGGGTAGGCCCGGCCAACCCATAACTCTTGTGGCTCTCTGTACAGGACAGGCAGGAGGATCCGAGACCTGTGAGGGAAAAAAGGGTTTAAAAGCAAAACTGGGTCAGGCACGGTAGTTCACGCCTATATTCCCAGCACTTTGGGAGGTGGAGGCGAGAGGACCTCTGAGCCCAGAGGTTAAAGACCAGCCTGGGCAGCTTGGCAGCCTCGTCTCTAAGATAAATCAAAAAATGAGTTGGGCGTGGTGGTGCACACCTGTGGCTCCAGCTACTTGGAAGCTGAGGCAGAAGGATTGCCTGAGCCCAGCAGGTTGAGGCTGCGGTGGCCATGAGGGTACCACTGCACTCCAGCCTGGGCAACAGAGTGAGACTCTGACTCAAAAAATAAATAAATAAAGCAGACCGGGTCAGGAACGGTGGCTCACACCTGTAATCCTAGCACTTTGGGAGGCCAAGGCTGGAGGATCACTTGAGCTCAGGAATTCGAGAGCAATTTGGGCAACATAGTGAGAACTCATTCCTACAAAAACTCCGCAAATTAGCTGGTGGTGCACACCTGTAGTTCCAGCTACGTGGGAGGCTGAAGCAGGAGGATTGTCTGAGCCCAGGAACTCGAGGCTGCGGTAAGCTGTGATCGTGTCTCTGCATTTCAGCCTGGGCAACAGAGAGAGACCCTGACTCACAACTTAAATTAAAAATAAAAAGCAAAACTGAAAGGCATCTAACTCCTGTGCTTCAGGTACGAATGGGGAAACTGAGGCCCAGGGGAGCTGGTGGGCCTGCGTCCTTTCCAGAGCCAGGGCTTGGGTCTACCCAAAGCCCTGGGCCCATGCCTCCCCACTCTCCACCATAGCTACTACACTGATTTTTCAAATTTACATTATCATTGTAACCTTTACAGTGTACAAGCCCTTCGAATATGCCATCTCATTTAATCCTCGCGGCACTCTTCAAGGCAGGGGTTATGTGCCCACTCTGCACAGGAAAAGACAGAGGCCCTGAGTGGTGAAGTGGCTTGCTGAGGTGGCCTGGCAGGAGCACGGGCAGTGGGAGGAGGCCAGGCAGGTTGAGGGCGATTCCCCCAAACATTCCTCTACCCTCTTTCCCCATTCCTCCTTCATTCCCTTCCTCCCTTCTCTTCTTTTCTTCTCTTTTTCCAGCAAACATTTAGTGAGAGGAAAAGCCTGGAAAAAGCCACTGCTTTTGGAATCCCCCTAGACCTGAGTTCAAATTTCAGAGCCACAGTTCTCCAGCTGTGCAATGTTGGGCATGAGACTTGGCCTCTCTGAACTTTTGTTTCTTTCATTTCTTTTCTTTTTTTAATGGGGAAAAGAAGGCTACCTCCCTTGAAGGGCTGTTGTGATGATTAACCCACCGTATGTGTTAGAGCACTCGGTATACAGTAGGTGCTCAATAGTGGCCTCCCTCATCTCTGCAAATGCCTCCCTTCCTTCCCCTTCTCAGCCGGGCCTCTCGCCCCCAGGCTGGAGGAAGACCCACAACACCTCCAAGCGTTAGAGCAAAAAGCTCCACCACTCGGGGCTCCAGCTGGCGATGAATCCCCGGGAGCACCCGGCCTCGGTGGGTGGGGCTGGGGTCCCGCGGCAGGCCAGGGAGGGGGCTCCGGCCGCCCAGCTCGACGCCCCGCCCTGTCCACAGGCTCTGCGCGCTTCTCTGGAAATGAAGTGTAAATGCCATGGGGTGTCTGGCTCCTGCTCCATCCGCACCTGCTGGAAGGGGCTGCAGGAGCTCCAAGACGTGGCCGCTGACCTGAAGACCCGCTACCTGTCGGCCACCAAGGTCGTGCACCGCCCCATGGGCACCCGCAAGCACCTGGTGCCCAAGGACCTGGACATCCGGCCCGTGAAGGACTCGGAACTCGTCTATCTGCAGAGCTCACCCGACTTCTGCATGAAGAACGAGAAGGTGGGCTCCCACGGGACGCAAGACAGGTGAGGCCTGCTGCCACCCCAGCAGGAAAGGGGCGACTGTGGTGCACGCACTTGTCCCCAGCTCAGGGCCCGGCGCACAGTCGGGTCTCAGTTGGCGTCTGGGGAGGGGAGTGCCCGCCCCGCCGAGGGAGTGGCCCCAGGAGTGCCGTGGGGAGATGCGGGGGACCCAGAGCCCCTGCAG
>NW_007247230.1:502079-558572 GCF_000164805.1 Carlito syrichta | reverse complement strand
CCCCGCAGGAGGCCCGTCCACCTTCTCCCTGGGGCGGGAGACAGAGGGGAAGAAACGTGACTATATTGAGAGACCGGGTAGGAAATGGGCTGCCCAGCATAAGCTAGGCGCCCAGAAAATGTGTGTCAAATGAATAAGTGACTGGGAATGGTCATACAGACTGCTCATTGGACAGAGAGGGACTGAGAGGCACAGGGGTTGGGGGCGGCCCCCAGCCCATGGCCACACCGGAAGTGTGCACGTAGTGCTCCTGTGTCCCCTGAGCCCCGTGAGCCCTCCTCCCAGCCCTGGCTCCTCTGGTCTCCTCCTGGGGATCCCAGCTGGCCCAGTCATGGCCGCCACAGCCAGCTCAAAACAGGGGAGAGGGAGGGAGCGGGTGGCGCCTGAGGCCCTACTGTGTGCTGGGTGGGCCCACGAGGATTCCGGTGACCTCTCAAAGGCAGTTCTGGAGAAAGCTAGTCCCGAGGTACCATCAAAAGAGAGTCCTGCCTCTAGAAATGTTTGGGAAACTCCCTATAGCGATTCACAAGGCACAAGAATGTATTAAAGGCTCTGAGGCATCCTGCAGCAAAAAATCTGTTTAAGCCTGGGTTTCCCTGAGGTGTTTGGCCGTGGAACTCTTTTATTAAGGAGCCCTTAATAGCATTCCACAAGACTAGTGTTCTCGGGGTTAAAAGAATATTGAACCAGAGAGCGGGTGTCTGAGAACGTGTCTGGCACATAGTTGGTGCCCAGCCAGCATCGACTTCCTCCACAGCCCACGTTCCTGTCTCCAGGAGAGGGAGGGGTGGCTTGGGGGGCTCCGTCCCCGCAGGCAGGGGCAGCAGGCTCGGTGAGGAGGCCCAGGCTCGCATCTGGAGGCCAGATTGAGGGGGTCGGGCGAGTGAAGATGGAACCAGGTCAGGCCAGGGAGACAGGAAGGAGCGAGAGGCTGGGCTGAGACAGCTGAGGGGGGAGGCAGAGGAGGATTCTAGAACACAGAGGCTGGGGAGGCCCACTGAGGACCCCAGCGTGAAGAGGGTTTCCTGGGATCTGGCTGCTCTGTGTGTGCCCGGGACCCAGCTGGGTGGACAGGACCACATATCTTCACTGGCCTGCTGCTCAGTCCCATCTTCCGCACAATGGACATCCATGCTGTTCCCAGGGCTGGCGAGTGATCTCCAGGGACACTTACCTGGCATCTCTTCTGTGCCAGGCCATGGCGGCCTCCCCTATCCATCTGCCCTCAGGCTGCCAGGCCTCTCTCCCAGCTGCCCCCGCACTCCTGGGCAGGAGGCCCCGTCCCACAGTGCCATCCTCCTCCTGGTCTCCTTAGCACGTCCCCCACCCCACAGGTTTCCTGCCGTGCTTCGCCATCAGTCCTTCTCGGGAGTGGGCCCCTGCAGGGATCAGTATGGGTCAGCTTTTGCCGCAGTAACAAAAAACTCCAATTTCTCAGTAGTTTATGACACAAGCGCTTCTTGCAGCCATTACATGGGCCCAGATCAGCTGGGGCTCTGGCAGTGCTGGTGTGGGGGACCTTTAGTGCTTGTGTTATAACAGCAGGGAACCCAGGCAGGGTGAGGGGAGCCCAGAGGGGTCCTGACCCAGTCTGGGCATCAAGGAAGCCTTCCTGGAGGAAGGGAAGTGTGAGACTGACTAGGTTAGGAGATTGGGCATGCAGAGGGCTGGATGTAAATGAGCTACAATTCACAGGAGCTCATGTACAGAGTTTGTGCTCAGGTGGTGTGGCTCTAGATGTTGGCTCCCTAGCTGGGAATGATACCTTGCAACCCTGCTCAGGTTAGGCCCCAGGAAACTGAGACCTAATCAGTAGTCCCTGTTCCCAACCCCAGCCCTCTTATCATGTTTCTTCCAGAGGCCGGCATCCCTGAAACTTGCCCTTCCATAGCCTGTGCCAACTTGTGCCCTGGGAGCCAGGCATCCCAGTGGCCCTGCCCTGGGCCCATGGCCCCACCCTCCCTAGTCCCTCTTCCTGACTTTGACTGTGTCCCCTTCCTACCACTGAGGAGACCTCTTTAATGTCTCACACAAAAGGAAACCCAGAGAGGCCTAAGTCACGCGGCCAGTGAGTGGCAGAGCTGGGGTTTGAACCCAGGTCTGTCTGACCCTGGGGCATGTGTTCTTCCTGCTGTGCCTCCTGCCTCTTGCCCACACAGGCAGGTCACCTGCTGACTCTCACTCCAGGGGTACCCTCCTTCCCACCCCATGGTCCCTTTCAGCTCAAGCCTGGGCCTCTCTGGCTGCTGCCCAGCCTCCTCCCGACTTTCTGACCTCTAGACCTCTGGGGCTTGCCCATCTGGAATTCTGGGATTCCTCTGTCCACTCAGATGCAGGGCCTTTTTGTCCCCGCCCAGTAGCCCCACGGCTCTACCCCCACTGCATCCCATAAACACACCTCCTCTCCAGCCTCAGCACAGCTAGAAAAAGTGCCAATCTGGACAGGTGTTTTGTGGCTAGACTGAAGAACTGATCTCAAGAGGATATTTGCATTATATGGGCCTTCAATATCTTCCCATTCCACAGGAGTGATTCAGGGAGAAGTGCAGCCCCTGCCAGGCCCATGGGTTCCATGCACTGTAGGCCTTGGCTTCAGCATCCTTGAGTCTAGGCCCCGGCCCTTTGCTGAACCTCTTTTCAGCTGCATAACGGGCTTAATAATTCCACGGAGCCAGGCTCGGTGGCTCAGCCTGTAATCCCGCACCTTTGGGAGGCTGAGGTGAGTGGATGGCCTGAGCCCACGGGTTTGAGACCCACCTGGGCAGTGAGACCTCATCTCTACGATAAATCAAATAGTCAGTCGGGTGTGGTAGTGCGCACCTATAATTCCGGCTACTTGGAAGGCTGAGGCGGAAGGATCGCCGGAGCCCAGCATTCGAGGCTGCGGTGGCCGGGAGCGGCCACTGCACTCCAGTCTGGGTGACAGAGTGAGACTCCAACCCAAAAAAAAAAATAATAATAATTCCACGGGCCCGAGGGTCCTGCAGGCCTCCCTAAGATAGAATCCTGGAGGAATGCCTGACCTGTGGGAGTCACATGGCTGACAGGCCCCTCTCCATCCACGGGCAGTGTGCCAGATGCCCATGGGGCCTCACCCCTAAGGCCATACTGAGTGTCTCAGAATTTATCCTGGGATTCTAAAAGTCAAAACGATCTTTACATCAGTCATAATTAATTAAAGATTAAATGTGAAGGTAGAATTATTAGACAGATTTGAGGGTCCTCCCAGCATTTAGAAGTGGAAAAAACAAACCAGGCACAGTGGCTTACACCTGTCATCCCAGCACTTTGAGAGGCTGAGGCAGGAGGATTGCTTGAGGCTAGGAGTTCGAAACCAGCCTGGGCAACATAGTGAGAGCCCATCTCTACAAAAAAATTAATTGTTTTTAGATAGTTGGGTATGGTGGTGTACATCTGTAGTTCTGGCTAGTTGGGCTGAGGCAAGAGGACCACCCAAGAGTTCAAGGTTACAATGAGCTATGATGGCACCCCTGCACTCCAGCCTAGATGATAGAGTGAGACCCTATCTCCTAAAAATAATAAGAAACAGAAATAAGATAAATAAGTTATCTCCAAGAATACAAAGCAACCCCATCATTTGATAACCTTATTGGAAACGTGGGGAAAAGTTAGAAGTATCCTTAGAGGATGATCTGAAATGCCCCAAGGATCAAGATACCTTCCAAAAGGGGCTGAGTTTTTGGTCATGGGGGCGGCTGCCGGCTGCTTGGCGGGGACAGGCCAGCCTGTCGTGAAGTGTTGGGGGGTGACCAGAGCACTCACTGACCTCCTGCCCCACCCCCCACCCCAGACAGTGCAACAAGACATCCAATGGCAGTGACAGCTGCGACCTCATGTGCTGTGGGCGTGGCTACAACCCCTACACAGACCGCGTGGTCGAGCGGTGCCACTGCAAGTATCACTGGTGCTGCTACGTCACCTGCCGCAGGTGTGAGCGCACCGTGGAGCGCTACGTGTGCAAGTGAGGCTGGCCTCCGCCCCATGCAGGAGCGCGGGCTCTGCGGACCCTGCTGGAGGACCCCCGCGCCAGGCAGGGCCAGGCCTGAGACACCCGTGGATTTCTGCCTGTGAATTCCAGACGCCAGGCGTGGGAGGCGGCTTGGGCTTGCCTCCTTAGAAGCCACCAGGAACAGAAGGTCTGGCCACCCTGGAAGGAGGGCCCGGACATCAAAGGAAACCGACGAGATTAAAAATAACCCCAGCGGCAGCCAGGGCCCTGGAGTGCCCACAGTCTGGTCTAAAAAGCCAGGGGCATGGGGGTGGTGAGACTGGTGTGGACTTGACCTTTCTGGGCCCAGAGAGACCAGGCTCCGGGAAAGGGTCTGCCTCCCCTCACCAGAATGTTCTGCGGACCCTCCCCGACACCGCCCCACCCCAGGGTCTGAGCCTACTGGGCCAACCATATGGAACCACTAGTTTGGGTTGTAAATGATTTGTTTTTTGTTTGTTCTTCCTTTGGGATGTGGGAGCTACAGAAATATTTATAAAACATAGCTTTTTCTTTGGGGTGGCTCTCCTCAATTCCTTTTTATATATTTTATATATATAAATATATATATATATATAATGATCTATATTTTAAAAACAAGCTTTTTAAATAGCTGTATGAAATAAATGTGGAGCAAACCCCAGCCCGCCCCTGCAGTTTCTGGCCTCCTCAAGTGAACTCAGCAGATCCCGGGGCTGGCAGGGAGGACTCTCGGGTTTCCAGGCAAGGCGGCTTTTGACTGATGTCCATACTTTCCCCAGTCCCCCCCGCACCCCCCTCCATCCTGCCCTGGCTCCGGTCTCCCTATAAGATCGCTTGGTCAAGGGCGAGGACAGACGTCTTGAAACATAAACCCAGCTGGCAGCATCTTCGTTCTGCCGGGACACACAGGCAGGCGCACGGCATGGCCTGGCCGTGTTGTCAGGCCTGCTAAGCTGCCATCAAGAGAAACCCACCCTGGGGAGTGGGGGACACAGGTCTCGGGGAGGTGGGGGGCAGCCGTGGTGGGTTTTCTGTGACCCCGGGAAGGCTCCCTGACAGCTCAGTTTCCCCATTGTGATGATGACGGCCAGAAGCTGGGAAAGTCCCAGCCTCGTGCCTGGAGGCTGGCAGCTGTGGCCCTGGTGAGAAGTGGTTGGATTCCAGGTCCGTTTTGAAGGTGGAGCCAACAAGATTTGTTCTCCTTTCGCCTGTGGGCTGTGAGGGGAGGGAGGCTCGAAGATGACTGCCAAGGTTTTGGCCACAGCACTTGCAGGGATGGAGGGGCCGAATACCGAGATGGGGGTGGAGAGAGGGCTGGGGTTCGGATTCGGACACATGGGGATTGCGAGGCTGTTTATGCTCCAAATGGAAATACTGAGAAGCTAGGCAGACATTGGAGTCTGGAGTTCTGGGGAGAGGCCCGACCTGGGACTCACAGTGGGCGTCACCACTAAGGGGTGGGAGGGAAAAGCCAGGAGGACCAAGGCCTGGGCCTGGGCATCCCCTCCTCAGAGTCAGGGAGACCAAGAGGAAAAAGAGCCAAAGGAGACTGAGACGCCACAGCCAGACAGGCAGGAGGGACGGGAAGGCAGGGTCCCAAGGGGAGTGGGATCACCCCGGGCACGTCACGGTCCCTCTCTGAGTTTCGGTGTCATTTCACACCTGTGGACGGTGCTGATAACCGAAGGGCTACGTCTGCCCGCCAAACAGAAGCAGTATTCATCGCCTGCATCTTGCCCTGGCGGGAGGGTGACCTCACAAGACAAAGGCTGCAAGAGAACGCTGTGAACTGACTTTCCGTGTGCAGGGCAGGGGACGGGGACCCGGGGGGAGGGCTCTCCACTCCCAGAGCCCTCTGAGGGCAAGGCACCACCTGTAAGGGCAGGGCCTCCGGCAAGGGGAGCGGGCATTCCTGGGGTGGGACAGCAGCACGGTGGGACCCTCAGGGGCTGTGCCGGTCATGGGGCGGGGAAGCTGGAGGGCTTTTGTGACTGCCCGCCAAGCCCTGCCTGAAAACTTGCAGTGGGGGTGGCCAGAGCCACAGAGCCGCAGCTGGAAGGAGTCTCAAGATAAGTCTTCTGGTCTGTTTTGCAGATGAGGAAACAGAGACAGGCAGGGTTTTTCCTGTGGTCCCAGAGCCGATAAGGGATGGGGGGAAGTGGGTGGAGCCTCTCTGGCAGGGGTGAGGGTTGGGGGCCCTGCCGGCCTCCCTAGAATGAGCCCCGGAGTGTCCTCTCTCCAGGGCAGGGCTTCCCCTGCTCCACAGCCTCCATCAGCCTCCACAGCCGGCCCACAGTACCAGTTGCTGGCCCCCTGGCCTGGTACACAAGGCTTGTCCCCCAGGTCCCCTGCGACTCTTCCCACTGCAATTCCCGAAACTCCCCAGGAATCCCTTCCCCAGCGGCTCGGCCTGCCTCTCCTGGGTCATCTGCCGTTCTCCCCTGCCTGGAATGCTGTTTTCCCTGCTGCAAACCCACACGGCCTCCACAGCTCTCTCCACAAAGCCCTCCCCAGTGCTCCCCAGGCTCCCCACCACCCTTTGAACCTCTTTCTTTCTCTCTCTTTCTTTCGTTCTTTCTTCTTTCTTTTTCTCTCTTTCCCTCCCTGCCTGCCTCTCTCTCTCTCTCTCTCTCTCTCTCTCTCTCTCTCTCTCTCTCACTTTTCTTTCTGTCGGAGTCTAATTCTGTCGCCCAAGCTGGAGGGCTGTGGCTCTGCAAATTTATTGCAGAGATGAGGTCTCGCCAAGTTACCCAGGCTGGTCTCGAACCCATGGGCTCAGATAATCCTCTCACCCCTGCCTCCCAAAGTGCTGGGATTATAGGCATGAGCCACCACGCCCGGCCAAACCTTTAAAGCAGCATCATGCTCATCCTCTCAAGTGTTCAGCTAATGCTCTCTCCTTCAGAAGGCCCAAGTAAACGGCCCCCTCCTCCAGGAAGTCTTCTGTGGCCATCCTCAGCCTGGGCCTGGGGCCTGCTCTGGATTCCCACAGCCTCTGTGCTCCTCTCCAATGCTATGCTGAGCCAAGGTGTTATGGAGGTCTGTGTTGTGTCTATACCTGTCTCCTCCACCTGTTCGGGGTCTCCTTACGGGCTAGGACTAGCCCGATGCACCCATGGGACCCTGGGATCTGGGGGCAGCTCATCGGGGCTGAGCACAAAACACACGTCAAAAGTGTTGAACTTGAAGGTGTCCCTTGGCTCTTAATTGGGACAAGCAAATGGGAAAGTGAACCGGGCATGGTGGCTCACCTGTAATCTCAACACTTTGGGAGGCTGAGGCGAGAAGATTGCCAAGCCCAAGAGTTCGAGACCAGCCTGGGCAACATGGCAAGACTTCGTCTCTACAAAAACAGTAAAAATAATTAGCTAGGCACGGTGGTGCATGCTTGTAGTCCAGGCTACTTGGGAGGCTGAGGTAGAAGGATCGTCTGAACCCAGGAGGTTGACGCTGCAGTAGCCATGAGCATGCCACTGCACTCCAGCCTGGGCGACAGAGTGAGACTCTGACACACACAAAAAAAAAAAAAGAAAAAGAAAAGAAAATGGAGAAACCGGACCAAGGACCAGAATGACTCTCTGGGTGATTGTAGTAATAGAAATACTACCATTTCTTGTGCACCTGCTTCAGGACATTCCAAACACGTCCTCCCAAATTGTCTTCACAGTAGCTGCCGGTAGTATCATTGTCACCCTTCGACACAGGCAAAAGCTGGGACTCTGAGAGGAGAGGTGTCTTGCTCCAGATCTCACAGAAAGTTGGGAAGGGGCTGGGCTCTGAGCCCCTTCCCACTCATCTGCATTCCAGTCAGGCATGAGCAGCGTGGGAGGCAGAAGATCGTTTCCTGGATGGGGCCCTGACTCAATAGGCCTTGTGCATCTGCTGCTCGTCAGTCCTCGGACATGTGACAAAGGCCTGCACCTTTCCAGGTGGCCAGGGGTTGGACAACCAGAGGCTGGGGGTTAGTGCTGGTCCCTCCTCACCCACTGGCCAGGACACTAAGAAGGCGGCTGGGCTGACTGCCCGGGCAGGGCCTGGAGGATCCCAGGCCCCCAGAACACTACAAGTAAGGCTCTCTCTGCGTTCAGAGACCTAGATCCACAACAACTAGATACTTGGGAGTTTTACAGTAAAAACCTACAAGCTACCACATTGCAGCCCTGGACAGGCCAGTGACCAGCTCAAGGAATTGAAAGGCCGGGTACTGACCCGGTGTCAGAATTCTTGCCACCAGCGGATTCCCCACTCAGGCCGCGCTCCACCTCCCTCCTGCGTGAGGGGGCAGCAGTGCCAGCTGGGGCCCTGCCAGGCTCCGAGCGCCTCAGGGAGATAGAGACTCGCTAGTGGTGACAGCTCCAGCCGCTCTGAGGAGGCTCTGAACTGAGTGTGGGAGGCCAGCTGGAGGAGGCAGGAGAGACAGGTCTGGGGAAGAGACAAGAAGGCGGCAGAGAGGAAGCAGGAACTCCTGAAAAGAGGGAGAGATTAGTGTGGTGGGAAAGGATGGAATGAACAGATAAGGCCCGTGGGGAGGCCTGGTCAGGCCAGAGGAACCACCAAGGGGGCCCAATCCAGCCTGAGCCAGCCGATGGTCTGCTGTTCCTGAGGTCACGGAGACCAGCTGCCAGGTCACACAGGCCAGCCTGCCGGCCCCCGGCCAGCCCCAGCCCAGTGCCCCTGGCCCAAGAGGGGCTGGGTGGGATAAGGGGAGTCTGGGGCTAGGAGACAGAAATCTAGTATCTTTTCTACTCTCTTACTGTGTGACTCTGGGCTACCACTGGCTCTCTCTTGGCCTCCGCAGTAGTTGTCTGGTTCAATTCTCACAACCATTCTAAGGAATCAGGTCCAGTATCTCTGTTTTATTGATGAGGAAACTGACGCGCAGAGAGGGAAGTGGCTGGCCCAAAGTTAGAGAGTAAGTAGTGGCAGAGCCAGGATTCAAACCCCAGACTACCTGGCTCCAACTGTGGGCCTGTTCTCAGCCTCCATGATGGGCACCCCAGGGAGAAGGTGGACCTCTGGCTGAGTGAGGGTTGGCTCTGAGCCCTCAGTGCGGCCAGCAGGGCATCACCCGGGAGGGAGAGGGAACTATTTGAGACTGAGCTGTTCCTGACATCTGTTGCAAGGACCGGGAAGCACAGTCCAGGCAGTGTGGGGTCAGGGTGCCCATCAGGTGGCAGCTCAGCCAAGTTTCCTGCCCTGCCCTCTCCCAGTGAGCTGCTCAGTGTCACCTATGGATCTGGCCGCCTAGGCCTCCCCTGCGTGGAAGTGGGGTAGGGGGGTGTGAAGCTCAGGCATCCCCTTCAGGGTTCACAGCTCTTGGTTATTACAGCAGAGGACAGAAGGCAGAAGATGGGAGATTCCTGGGACCTTTGGGGACCTGGGAAGGGAAAGCCCATTTCTCTAAGGGTGTCGGGAGTAAACAAAGCAAGACTTCATGGGAGAGGTGCCATGTGTACTGGGTCTGCAAAGCTGAGGGGGATTTCAAGGGTTGGAGAAGGCAGCCGAGGAGGAGGGGTCAGCATGGGCACAGCCGGACAGCCACGTGTGCTCAGGGATGCCAGGAAGTGGAGGATGGTGGCAGCACCGGAGTCTGTGGACACCAGGGCAGAGGAGGACCCTGCAGGGTGTCCGGGACCGCCCCACCAGGGTGCTAGTCGCCGGCTGGCCCGCACACCCCTGGCCCACCAGGCCATCCGCCCGCCCGCCCGCCGCGCTGGCTGGCTTCAGGCGGAGCGATTTCACAGCCGCACTTTTAACGGGTCCCTTTGCTCCAGTAGACCAAATCAATATCCGCTCGGCTCCCCAGGCCCGCGGCTGCTGAAGACATTCTCCTTATCGGGCCCCTTGGTCCCCATGGCCTCACCTGCTAGGCGCCAGCAGAGGGGCTGGAAGGCTGGGGCCGGGGCGGAGAGGGCAGTGGGGGGGGGAGGGGCAGGAGGAGGCTATGGAGGGTCCCACCGTCCCAGACATCCCCATCGGGCTGGCAGGTGAGGACAGGGGCTTGCCAGAGGCCCAGCCTCCAGTAATCCTGGGCGGGGGCACAGATGTCATTAAAATCCAAGTGTTTACTTTATGTTCCTGCCGTCTATGCATCCATAAAATGTGCAGTCCCCAGAGGGGCTGTGGTGCAGAAGGCTGCCCCAGACGGAGCAGACAACGGCCTGTTAGAGGCCATGACCTTGAAGGCTCCTTCACACTCAGATTCTCAGAGCCCATTTTTCTTGGATTCTGGACCTCCATTCCAAATCATTCCCCAGCCCTGGGACCTCAGGACACCAGGACTCAAGGATGCCACGAGTCTATCATGTCCAGGAGCTGGAGACCCAGAACTGCCTGCCTTGGCCTTCTCCACCGGAAGTAGGAGGTGCATCTTGTGTCTACACCGTCCTTCTCTCCCCCTACTCCCCTTCCCAAGAGCTGCCCTCACTGACAGTCCCATCTGAGCCCTCTGGTCCAAGCAGGGAGTGCAAGCAGGCTGGAAGCCACTGGATGCAGACCCTGTCTCTCTTTGGCTCTCATAGTTTTCTGGACATTTATGGGTGAGAGAACAGGTGACCTGGGCACTCTCTGATTCAAGACCAACTCCCAGGGACTGGCTGCTTGTCCTGGGTGGTCTCCCTGAGGGTCTGTGAGAGGGTTTGCCTGCAGTGCTCCGAGGGACATGTGCCAGCAGCTCTGTGCCCTGTGACTATTGGTTTGGGGACACCTGGCCTCCCATAGTTGCTGTCCTTCCCTCCTGCTATCTGGCAGCATGGACCTGCAGAGCAAGGTCAAGCATGTAGGGCCTCCAGCACCACGCCATCCCTATTACCCACTCCATCGTTCCTTCCCCAAGCTCCCCTGAGCTTGGGCTCTGTGCCCTGCCCTGCACCGCAGGCTGGGGACACAGGCAAGCCCACCCCAGCTCCTAGGCTACATGCCTGCCATGGGGTGATGGCGCCAAGACAGGACTCTGTCACGGGAGGGGCTGGGGGAGCATCACGTGTTAGGGGCACAGCACTGTTACCAGTCAAGGGCCCTGACCTTGCTGGCTGTGTGACCTGTGATGAGGTGCTGTACCTTTCTGAGTTTTCGTCTGTGCATGTGTAAAGGAGGATGAACAATTCTCACCTCTTTGGATTATTGTGAGGCTCAAACTAGGTAATGTACATCCAGCACTTGGCAGATAATGAGTTACTCATCGGTAGCCACTGGGATGAAAGAATTCAGTCACACAGCCAGTCAGTCAGCAAACCTCCACTGAGCCAGGCTCTACAGGCACTGGGAAGTCAGAGCTGAGGCCCAGCTCCCAGAGTTCCAGAATCCCAGACATGGGAAAGATACTGTAACCGAGGGGCAAGCAGTGGGCGGGGGGCTGGGACCAGCGGGCAGGGGAAGGGAGTCAGGGTGGCCCTCCCAGAGGAAGCTCCGTGAGTGCCTCAGCTGGATCCAGAAGGAGGAGGAGCAATGCCCACGTGGACCCGAGGAGGACATCCAGGCAGAGAGGACAGTGCGGCCAAGGTCAGGGGTGGGAGAGTAAGGTCTCTTCAGAAGACATATGCAGGGGCCTTCGGGCTTATGGACAAACCCAGCTCTGGGGGATCCCATGCAGGGTGGTCTGGGAGGGGCTGCAGGGGTGAAGCCCAGCCTCGCCCTTACATGCAGTTCCTTTGACAGCCGGAATGGAGGCCGAGTAGGGGAGGCTCTGCCCAGATCCCTGATGAAGCCTCACAGTCCCATGGCTTCTTCTCCCATGAGTCTCTTTGAGGGCCTTTCCTGCCACCAAGTGTTCAGCCTCTCACAGCATCCCACCCACGCCCCATGTGGTCCTGGGGCTGCAGACACCAATGCTCCAGAGCCCCTAGAGTCTCCACCTTTCCCACTGTCAACCCAGAGCCTGGCCTAGAACGAGCAGAGATGCAAGGCCTGATGTGGTGAGGGCAGCGGCAGAGGGATCCCAGGCTGGGGTCCAGGATCAAGGTGGGTATCTCTCACTCAGCACAGGAGACATGTGCACCTCTTGGGGGATGCCGTCCACCTGGTGACTGGTGGGCACTCAGACCGCAGGTTCCTGCAGGTTAACCCCAATGGACAGATGAGAAACCTGGGATTAGACCACTGATCCCTTATGGCTCTGGCTCCCCGTGGTTTGGGCCTGAGTGGTCCATGGTGGTGCCTAATCCTGTGTGGAGGGCCTTCCAGCCCATCTCGCCATGCTCGTGTTTCCTGAGCGCCCACTGTGAGCCAGGGCCGCCCCAGGGCATGTGTATGCACTGAGGGCGTCTCTCAGATCTCTCGGAGGTCCCGGACCCACGGAGGAAGTGGGGCAGAAGCAGCCGACGTCAGAGCCCACACCTCCGCCTGGGGACCTGGCTCCCGGGATGTCTGTCTCCTGGGAGAAGTTCCCAAAGGGGCACTACTGGGAGGCACTGTGAATAGTAATAGGATTCAGCAAATCAGAGCAGCCTGGGAAGATGGAAACCTGTCCCAGCCAGCCCTGTCCTGCTGGAGCCCCGCTGTAGCAGGGAGCACGTAACTGGCATTCACTGAGCGCTCCCTGGGCACGAGGCACGGGGCCCACACAGGTCCTGGCAGCTGGAGCGACGTAACCCTAGGAGAAGCTCACAGCAAAATCATTACACAAGAGACAAGTCCCTGTGGTGACTCTGAGCAGGCCACTTCATTCTTGGGTGACCTGGGTCTCTTCACAATGGTCACCAGCAGCGTCCTCCCCCCTCTGGGTTGTTGAGAGAAGTAGGTAAGGTCGAGGGCGTGAGGCCTTGTGAGTGATCGCCATGAAGATCACGGTGTGGGGATTTGGTTCCTGGGCCCTCCAGACACGGCTCTGCTGCCCTCTTGGCGGGTCCCATCAGGTTGCGTCCACAGGACCCCACACTCCCCAGGGAGCTGGAGGTATGGCCTCCTTCCACAGCCCCTGTCATGATGTGGGGCACACGCCAGGTGCCTATGACAGCCACAGGAGGAGGGAAAATGTGAGTGGCATTTGGGTGTGCTTTCGTGGAAGCCTGACCTCCCCCCATAAATGCTGCTGCCCTGGGACCTTCCATCTTTCCCAGGACATCATCTGTGTTGTCACTGGGTCTCCTGCCTCCCTGCTCAGGAGGGACTGACCCATTTTGCAGGTCCCCTTGTCACCACTCACTAAGGGCCAGCTCTGCCCTCCCAAGGGGGAGGCTTCCGGAGGGCTTGGTCACTGGAGAGAGAGCCAGAAGGGACCTTGGGAGTCAGCCTATACAACCTCCTGACTCCAACTCCACTTTACAGATGGGGAAACTGAGGCCCAGAGAGGCAGGGCTGCCCCAGGTTCCACTACGTGTCAGATGCAGATCCCCTGGCCATGCTGGAGCCTCTAAGAGGCAGGGACTGCTATAATCAATCCCCACCACCCCTTACCCCACCCCGCCTTGCCCTCCAAGGCGGGGTCTTCTCCCTCTCCCAGCTAGAGGGGTCCCGGCAGGCGGGGGAAGGAGAAGCCCAAATATTTAGTCTGTGCGGAAGGGAGCAGAGCTCAGATCCTGGCCCGATGGCCCTGCCCCAGGCCCCGTGCCAGGAGCCACATCACAGAGGCCACGAGCCCCCCCATGTTCCTGGGCTTCCATCACAAATGTTTTTTTGCACAGGCCTGTCATGGTGCCCAGAATGCCAGCTTTCAGAATTCCTTGGGGTTAAGGCATCACGCCTTCCCACCAGGCTCCCTTGCCCTACAGGGAAATAATAATGATTATGATAACAATAGCAACGCATGCGTGTACACACAGCTAACCCAGCACTTTCATATCCCATGGCACCTCAGAACAGCTCAGTGAGGCGGGTACTGTTACTGTCATTTTAGATGGGAAACCAGGCTTGGTGGGTGGTGTGACTCGCCCGGGGTCACAGAGGGCAGTAGGCGGCTGGACTCAGGTCCAGGTCTGACTGCAGAGTCCTGGTCCCAACCCCAGCCCTCCTGGGCAGTGGCAGCTCGAGGTGGGGGTGCTTTGGGGTTCCTGGAGGAGGAAGCCATCTATTGCAGGCCTGCAAGGGGCAGGGACCCATTGTACCCCAGGCTGCTCGCCTTTCCTCTGCAGCCAGCTCTCTCCCTGGGCCTCAAGTCTGGCGGCAGTTTGGCACCACCCAGAATCTGATTCCCTCTGGTCTCCTGGGAACCTCAGACCTAACCTCCCTCCTCAACTCCAGTCCTGAGCCCTATCTCCATGAATGAGACGTCCCATCATTCCCCATGCTTAAGTGTCCCTCCATGTGTTAAAATGCAGATTCTCAGGTCCCAGACAAACCTAGTAAATCAGAGACACTGGGAAGGGGGTGGGCCCGGCACTGGAGGTGATGCTGATGCTGGAGGTTCAGAGAAGCATGCTGTAGCTCAGGTCCCCAACCTCATCACGCTCCTACCCAGCACCCCCCACGGCTCCCCGCCTTCTGCAGGATCAGCCCCCCTGAGCTGGCCGCTTTTCCCTCCCAGCCTGTTCCTCCCAACAGGCACGTGTGCACATGCACCCTGCAATGCTTCCTGCCACCGTCCCGTACACACTTTTCACCTTGCCATCTTCTTCCCGGTCTCCAGGCCTCTGCCTGTCATCCCTCCTGCCTGTCCCTGGGCAGCCTGGAGACTTTTATGGTCTTTCAACACCCTCTGTCTCTGGGACGTTCTCTCCGCCTTCTCCAGGCAGAGGGGGCCCCAATTTGACAGCCCCAGCTCCTGGACTCCCCCTGGGACGCTTGAGTCACCCTGTAAGTTTCTGCTTGTGTTGATCCCACCCAGTCATCTTCAGTTTCCTATCAGGGCCTGCCAGGGAAGGCCTCAATAAACGAAGAGGTGAAAAGAACAACAAGAAAGCTGGCCTACAGGGGTCGGGGGCTGCATCTTCTCAATGAAGCCCAGCTGGTTAGAGTGTCTCTGGGAACAAACCCTTCCACCCCACCATGAGCCCTCCCTGCCCTAAGGCCTCTGTCTCTCCGTGTATGGGAGAGGGGGACAGAGGCAGCTCTTTGCTGCAGTTCAGTGGCCCCTGGATCCCCAGCCCCTGAGTCAGGGTCACAGTGCCCCTCACTCAGGGGCTCCAGGTTGGCCCATTCACTGTCCCCACTCACTCCAGCACCTGCTTGGGTCCCTGCACAGCCAGGGTATCACCTACATTCTCTGCCCCTCACCCAGAACGGTCTATTTAATGAGTTGGAGAGTGAGGCTGGGAAACAGGACCCAGCTGTCAGCTGAATCTGCTGGGGGTTCAAGTTGTCCCTCACCGAGGCCGCCTGGGAGGAGATGGGGCAGCTCCCCACAAGCTTCTCTGAGAACTCAGGGGCCTGGCCTCTCAGGGGCAAATTCTGAGCACCTCTGCACCTCTTTGTCCCTACAGCCACAGGTAAGGGCTGGGTGAGCCCCTGGATGTGAAGTGCCCAGCAGGGCTGTCTTCTCCCAGAATGCTATCTGCTCGGGACCAAGGATCTGGGGCCAAAGGATGCTCACTTGGCTGGGGAGCCCTTTCTTCATCCCAGCAATCCTGGTGTTCCTGTCACTCCTTCCTACTCTGTCTACAAAGAGGCTCGACCCTCTGGTGTGATCTGAGGGGCCTGGGAACCCCTCCTCCACCAGGCTTAAGGTTGCCCTGCCCGGGATTCTGCCCTTGGAGTCAAACCCTGTCCCAGAAGAACTGCAGGTTCCCTGGGAAGTGACTCCTCAGAGCTTCTCCTTGGTGTAATTGGGCTCGCCGTGCCCTTCCCGGCTGCCCCTGGTCGGGTACACACAGCCAGGCCGGGCCCTGACTCCCCCCCATGGGGTCCCACTCTCCTCCACCTTCTCGCCTACTGTGTGGTCATCCAGATGATCCAAAGGTAAGAAGACCAAACCAAAGAGGGGCAGGGAGGCTCATCCTCTCTGGGATCCAAGTGGTCATGCCTGACCCCACAACCTCTTTCTGGTCTTGAAGATAAACTGCTGAGATGGAAGGTTTGTGCCTAGTTTCTCCACATCACTTGAGGTGTGTGTTGCTGAGCTGCTGGAGGAGTAATGCATGGATAAACCTGGGTGAGTGGATGAACATGGGTTGATACACGAAAAAATTAATGCTTTCATGAATGGATAAATGGATGGATGGATGGATAAATTAGATGGATGATTGGTTGGTTGGTTGGTTGGTTGGTTGGAAGGATGGATAGATGGATGGATGGATGGGTGGGTGGATGGATGTTCTTTAAGAGTTAACTAAGCCAGGTTCGGTGGCTCAGCCTGTAATCCCGCGCCTTTGGGAGGCTGAGGTGAGTGGATTGCCCGAGCCCCTGAGTTCGAGACCCACCTGGGCAACTTGGCAAGACCTCATCTCTACAATAAATCAAAATGAGCTGGGCGTGGTAGCACATGCCTGTAGTTCCAGTTACTCGGAAGGCTGAGGCGGAAGAATCGCTGGAGCCCAGCAGGTCGAGGCTGCGGTGGCCAACAGCGGCCACTGCACTCCAGTGAGGCTCCAACTCAAAAAAAAAAAAAGAGTTAACTAAAGTCTCAACTACCCCAGAAAGCTGCCTCTGATCCCCTAACTGGATTAGAGCCTCTGCCAGGCCTTCTTAGTCCCTGGGCTTTCTGTCTCAGGTAGCTGAGGGGCCTTTTGGAGCCAGGCTCATGGCCTCTCAGGACTCCCAGAGGAGAAGTCATCTTTGTCTGGACAGTCTAGAGCTCCCCAAGAACAGAAGAGGGGTCTGGATCATCTGTATCCCCAAAATTCAATCCAGGACCTGTCCAGAAAGACCTTAAGGAAGTTGAATGAGAAAGTAATAAATTCATTCCAGATAGGTCAGTGGTCTGGTGTGACAGGAGAGGGACAGGAGGGAGAGCCTGGAGGGTGGCCACTCCTGCTGGGGATGGGGGCAGGAGGTGAGGAGGCATGCCTGTAGTTAAAAGAAGCCACAGTCATTGCTTGTCGCGCACCTGCCACTGGTGTCAACCCCTTTACACTTGCCACTGCAGCTAAGCCTCCCAGCGGCTGCTATTTGCATCCTGTTTTTTGGAGGAAGGTGCTGAAGCACCCCAGTGACAGGCAGTACCTTGCCCAGGGTCACACAGCAGGTGGAGGGCCAAGGTTTGCACCCAGCTCTGATTATGCGTGCTGTGTTGTGCTGTTTGAACACCAGGCTGAGGAGTCGGACTGGATCCTGAGGGCAGTGGGAAGCCATGGGGGGCTTTGGAGCAGAGGAGTGGAGTGGTCCAAATCTGTCTGAGGCCATTACATGCACTCTGCAGCCCAGTGGAGAAGAGGTACCGTCAGGGCAGCCACCATCAACTCCTTCAGGGAAGGAGCTCCCCAGGCTTTGGTTCCAGAAACGTGTCTGTCATGCCCCTGCCTCTACCAACATGCACCCCTCTCCACATTTCGGAGGGTTCAGCGGTGGTTCAGGAGGTGCCTAAGAGCCACAGCTGCTTCCCCGAGTGGGATGGACTCCCCAGGAGCCTTCTGTGTCGACAAGCAGACCCAGGCTGCTTGTCCACCCCACTGTCCTTCCCCTTCCCCCTCTCTCAGCCCTGGGCACCCACCGTGGCTGCTTTTTCCCTCCACCTTCAGTGCGAATGGTCCTCGTTTGAATCCCACAACTCTCCTCACCAGCTATGTGGCCTGGACCAGTGAGGGACTTCACATCCCCCCGGTTTTCCCAAAGATTGCTGAGACGGAAGCGGTAACACAGGGGACCCCTCACCAGAGGGACCATGTGATGGGCAAGCAGGGCCTCTAGAACAGCACCTGGCTCTCATGAGCTCCCTCAGCTCCTTCTCTTCCCTCTTCCAGAGAAACCACGGGATACATCACTCTTAGAACTTGGCATTAGAAAACAAAAAGGCTTTCCTAAGGAATTGGTACCTTCTTCTGTCAGACAACACAGTCTATGACTTACCGTTATTTCCTTTCTTACTGTGGTTTCCAGGAAGCTCAGAGCCAAATGATCTCAATCACAGCCTTTAGACCAGTCTCTGCGAGGTTGACTAGTCACTTCCTACTGTGTCTGGGGGTTTTGGTTAAGACCACTATGGCATCCCTTCTTTTAAGCTACCCCTAATCGTTGGGAAATTATGTGGGGCCTGCACTGTCAGTCAAGGCTGCCATACCCAGCTCTCTGCCGTCTGGCCCCAACCTGGCCCATCCTCCTCCAGGCCTACCTCCACCTCCATCTCTCCCACAAGCCTGGCCTCCGGGCTTTCTGCGTCCACCAGCCATGCCTGTTCCCAAGTGCCT
The DNA here is from genome assembly GCF_000164805.1 of Carlito syrichta. Classification (NCBI taxonomy): domain Eukaryota; kingdom Metazoa; phylum Chordata; class Mammalia; order Primates; family Tarsiidae; genus Carlito; species Carlito syrichta. Next base: position 540,368 of record NW_007247230.1, on the reverse strand, counting down.
GGCTGTGCCCCAGACTACAGAGCCAGCTGCACATTCCCTTTCCAAGGTCCCCCTGTCTCCTCCCTCCTTCCTGCCCATCCACACAGTTCCTGAACATCTATTTGTTCCAGGTTCTTCCTAGGGTCCCGCGGGAAGCAAAAGGGACAAACCCCTCTGCCCCATGGAACTGCCACTCTAGCTGGGGATAAATCCAACAGGCAAACAAGTAAAACTTGAGGTTTGGGCTTTTTTATCGGGTGGCGGCCAGTACGAAGGAGAAACATAATGAAATAGCCTGGGCTGGAAGGCAGGCAGCATTGTGGTGAGGGGAGGAAACTCCTCTGTCTAGGTCCTGGAAAGCCTCACAGTGAAGGTGGCACTTGTGCAGAGCACTGGGAGAGGGTTGGTGAGGGTGCCTGCCATGTGCCCCCGGTGAGGGAGGGAATATTCCCGGCAGGGGAGCCTGGGGCCAGTGGGGCTGAGTGCAGCGAGCCAGGGGGTAGGGCGGGAGAAGCATCGGAGAGAACACGGTCAGATGGAGGGAGCATGGGAGGCCCAGCAGACTTGGGAGCAGGGGCGAGATGTGACCTGTTCCATGCCAGGCTCTGAGCTGGGTGCTTGACAGCCAACTTCCCACTAGATCCTTCTGACAAATCTGTGATTTGGGGTTGGCTTCCAGACCCATTTCAGAGGCAGCTGAGGCCCAGAGAGGGGAGGAACCTGCCCAGAGTCACGCAGCAGCGAGGCCCTTTCCCTCTCTCCTGAGGCGGCAGCAGGTTGGAGGTGGTGAGGAGGGGAGGGGATGGGACGTGCCCCAAGACTGCTTATTTTCCTCAGCCTCTTCTCTCAGCATCTGCCCATAAATCACTCTGACACCCGACGAGGGGGGTACGGGCAGATTCAACATCACCTCCGTGGGTGAGTGGTTCCCAGGTCCCTGCGCTCCGGCTGAGCTTGTGGTTCTTGGCTCTGGATGCCACTGCCCAGCCCAGGGCTCCGAATGCCGGGCTCAGGACACCAGGGGAGTCATGTTTTCCCTGGGCCAAGAAGAGGCCCAGGAGAAAGGGGAGGACCCCACAGGGCTGGGGGAGCTGGCTACCAGATGAAGGGGAAACTCAAATCTGCTGCCCAAAGATCCGGGCAGACGTGGGTCTGGCCACAGGCGGGTGCAGAGGGCGTGCTGTGGCCAGGGGCTCCGGGGGGGGGATGAGAGGAGAGCAGCCTCACAGTGGGGGGCTTCCTTCCTGTGTTCCCACCACCCTCCCCAGCTGTGCTGAAGGCTCTGGTGGTGCCAGAGGCATCTGGGATTGTTTTGGAGCTGGCCCAGGGCAAGATGGGGGTGCTTGGCAGAGAGAAGGAAGACCCCCTCAACCCTGACTGCTCCCCACCCTCCCCTGGTGATGTGCCAGCACCCAGTGCTTCTCATCCAGAAACGGGCTGGGGACCCTCTGGAGGAAAAGTGGCCCTCGTCGGGACAAGCCTCGGGGACTTGAGGACCATCCTGTGCGGAGTTCTGAGCAGCACTGAGGCAGCGTTGCGCCATGGTGCCCTGCGCTGATGGTCTCCAAGTGCAGCTGACTTCTCAGCCTGGCATTCAAGGCCTTCTTGGTGGCCCAGCCACCTCTCCCTCTCTTCTTCCCACAGCTGTGCCCCTCCCCCTACTGCTTTCCATACAGGCCTTGGATGTGGAAGTCACTCCCCTCATTCGGGCCCCTCTCTCCACCAGTACTACCACCGGTCAGAGTCGAGCCCTCAGCCTGGATCCGATGCCCCTGCCCCTGTGCCTGACTGTAGGTACGTGCCCACGCCAGGTCAGGAGTCGCCGTGCATGGGTCATACCACATGGTGGGGGCAGTGTGGGACAGGGGCATGGAAATCACAGATTCTGGGATCAGATGGGCCCCCTGACCATCTGGCCCTGCTGCCCACCAGGTGACTTGCTGGGCATATCTCTCAGCCTGTCTGAGACTCAGAGAACAATCTCGGGAAGTCGGTGCAGGGCCCAGCACACGCTGGCGGTCATCAAGTCATCTCAGGAGGCCAAGCCTAAGCGTACGGGCCCTAAGGTCACCCCTCAGCTGCGGCTTCGGAGGAGGGGCCTCCTTGGGTGGGATCGGGCTGCCCATACTCCTCTATGCTCAAAACAAGGGTGATGGCAGCTGGCGGCCAGTTGCTGGGGGTGGGGTGGGGGCTGTGTCAGGATGAGGGAGGCCAAGGCCAAGGTCAAGGCATGTCCCTGCACCATCTGGGCCTGTGCAGGGCTCTAGAGTTCCTGGAGGCTGGAGATGATGTCTGCCCACCCCTGCAGCCCGTCTGAATCCCTTCCCGTCCAGAAAGAAGGGTGACTCGAGACAGACTCCCAAGATTTGCCTGTTCCCCACACCTGCTCCTGTCTTCACTGGGGGGTTCCTCAGCTCTTTTCTGGAGCCCAAGTTTCTGCAAGCCCCCCAGCCTCTCAGCGAGGGGAAGAGCTGGCCCTTACCTGCAGACCTACTCTGTGGCCTCTCTTGGGGCTGGTCTGAGCCAGCCTCGCTGTATGGACTTGAACAAAGGACTGCCCTCTCTGGGCTTCACTTGCCCTTTGGTCTCACAGGCTGTGAGATCTGCCCATCCAAAGTGACTGAGGCTGGAGAGGAGGAGGGCCCTCAGCCGCTGCTTGTTCAGTCAGATCTGTCGGTGCCCTGGAGGTGCTGGCAGGGGCCTGCTGGGGCCCAGGAGAAGGGACGACAGGGGCACAGCAGGGGGTGAGCAGGAAGGAGAGGCCATGGGAGACCAGAGAGGGTGGGGGCTGGCAGGTGGCCAGCCTTACCACAGGCCTCCCAGGGGCCCCTTCACAGACCCCACAGAGGCTGCCTGTCAAGGCCCCTTGCCTAATTATCAAATCGTTACCAGATCCCTCCCGCGGCCTGAGAATCTTCTCCCAGCCTGAGCCTGCTAGGAAGCATCCAGCCCCGCCCTGAGGTGCTGGTTTGCAGGGCGGTGGGTCCTGCCCGGGCTCCTCTCTCCTCCTGTATTCTTGGAAGCACCCCATCCCCATGCAGCCACCCAGGCCCAGCAGACCCCTGCCCCCAGTCTTGTGTGGGCAAACGTTGGTTTAGGAGACAGGCCTGCTGGAGGACCTTGGCTGGGCTCCCTGGCTCCCGGCTTCTTCCTCTGTGGGATGAGGGTTTCAACACCAACTTCATAGGGCCATTGAGATAGCTTATGCTGACTCGGTGAAGGCGGGGGTGCGGTGCCCCTCTCTGCACCTGAAGCCAGGCTCTGGGAAGTGGAGGGTGGGCTGAGGCTGCACTCCACTGTCTCACCTTGATACCAGCAAACACCCTTCATGGCTGCCTCTTCCAAGGCAGACTCACTGCCTCTGTGTCTAGACCAGTGCGGGGTGGGTGGAGGTGGGGGTGGGGAAGGGAGCACATTCACATCCAGAGCCCGGATGCTGCAGCGCTGAGCCTTGCCCTGAAGCATGCTGCTCGCGGCCTGCGGGTGGCCTGGGCACAGGGGGTCAGGGACTTTCCGGGGTCCCACCCAGAGTCCCAGCAGAGCCAGCCCCTTCCCCGACCCCCCCCAGTAGGTGCTGCCTTCACTTCCCAGTGCAGCCTCACACACGTGTGCACACACACGCTTGTGTATATATGCACATACATGCACACTAATGCACGTGCATGTGATGGGTGATGACGGGCTGACATCTGCCCGCCAGGTGCGCCCCAGCTGTTAATCAGTGCTTGGAAGGAACTGCCGGTGTGGTGACCCCTGGGGAGATGAGGGCAGCCAAGGGTCATCTGAGGTTCCCACAGCCCCTCGCGGTGGCCACGCGGAAGGAGCCAGGAGTCCATCGGCCCTTGGTGGCCCTCTCCCACTTCCAGCTGGGGAAAAGGAGCTCAGAGAGGGCAGGGACTCAGGGCAGGCCATGCGTTGGTGGCAGGAGGGGCTGGACTTCCTGCCTGGCCCTTGTGGCCTGAGCTGGGTCTCTCTGCACTCCACCCTAGCCCCAAAGGTCTGCCCCACCCCCATGCCTGGCTGGACCTGGGTTCTCCCTGCTGCCTCCAGATGAAGATGGGCCTGGGGAAGTGGGGGCGGGAGACGCTTAGCTCTGCCGGAGGAAAACTGTGCTTCCGGCCAGAGTTGTCTCACAAGGGCAGGGGTTGCCACGAGTGGGAAAACACGAGCTCCCTGTCCCTGGAAGTATTCAAGCAGGGGCTGCAGGCTCCTGGGGAGTGACATGGGTGGGTTCCATGACCACCAAGAGTTCTTCCAGGCATGGAGTTTCCAAGATTCTGAGTGTTAGTGACCTCCTGAGTTAAGAATTCCAGCCGGATGCCGTGACTCACGCCTGTCATCCCAGCACTTTGGGAGGCTGAGGCAGGAGGACCGCTTGAGCCCAGCAGTTTGAGAACAGCCTGGGCAGCATAGTAAGACCTCATCTCTACAAAACATCAAAAAATTAGCCAAGCGTGGTGGTAGCCACCTATAGTTCTGGCTACTCAGGAGGCTGAGGCAGGAGGATCACTGAGCCCAGAAGGTTGAGGCTGTGGTGAGCCATGATCCGCTGCACTCCAGCCTAGGTGATCGAGAGAGATCCCAACTCAAAACAAACAAACAGAATTCCTTGCAAGTTTGAATTAAATACAACTCCCTCCCCAGACTCCTCCCAGCCCTGACTCCAGGATTTTCTGAGACTAGAATCTTCTTGGCCAAGCCTGAGGCGTAGGAACATACAGATCAGAACTTCAAGCCCTGCTTACCAATGATGGCCAATGACATAGACTCTCCAAGCCTCAGTGGCTCCATCTGTAAAATGGGGACCATCACAATAGCACTTGCCTCGCAGGGAGTGGTGGTAAAGCAAGGGGCCCCACGTGTAAGCCGTTTGCGAACAGACCAGGACCTTGACTTTGACCGGAGGATCCCCAGGAGGAGAAAACAGTGGGAGCAGAGACTGTGGGCTGGGGGCGGTAGAGGGGCTGAGGGGACAGAAGGGTTGGGCGTAGGTAGGGGAGCCACGGGGGTCGGGACTGGGGGCTTCAGATGCGAGACACAGGCTGCAGGACCTGCGTGAGTGGACATGTGTCTCCCAGCCGGTTGCCAGGCGGGCACATCCATCACTGCCTGGGCCCTGCCAGCCCGGGCTCCAGCTACTGGGGTGGCGGCAGATCAAAAGGCTCGAGGGCGACAGCTGGGCAGGCCTGCTGACCACGCTGATCCCTGCTGGTGGCCTGGGTCTTGGAAGAGGAGGCTGGGAGGGGCCTGTGGGTGAGGCTGGAAGGAGGCTGATTCTGCTCCTGCAATCAGCACCTCCTGGGTGCCAGACTTGGGCAGGGCCTTGAATTAGGCCCACATCATGACAACCCATTTTGCCGATAAGGACAGGGCCCAGAGGCCTCCTCTATCTGCTCCCCTTGGCCCCATCCCCAGCCACAAAGGTGAGGTAGACCCTGGGGAAACCTGGGGGAGGGTGCTGGGGGCTTGAAAACTAGGATCCCATCTGTGGGCCTAACACGGTCAGCTCAGAGAGCTCCAAGGCCACGGCCCTCCCCCCGCCTCGGCCCTCCCAGGTCCACAGCAACCACAGCGGCCTCCATCTCCCCATCTGTAAAACGGGTGGGTTGGACTCACTGCTCTCCAGGGGGCCTTCCAGGCCTGGAGTGGGAGGGGAGGCCCGGGGAGGGCTCCAGAAAGGAGGCCCTTCAGCTCAGATTTAATGAGCTGTCTGTTCATGGAACTGATCAAAACCAGACTTGAGCTGAGCTGCGTCTCTGATTCGCACGAACTGAAGCCGCCAAGAATTCATCCCTCACTGTTTCCAGTAAATAATTGGGCTCCCGCGGGGTTCCCAGGGCGGGTTGGATGTCCCACCTCCTCTCTTCATGGTGAACTTGACCTGGGGAGGCCGGGAAGGAAGTAGACCCCCAGTTGTACTCTTGGCTCACCAGCCGTGGCGGGTGGGAGTCAGCTCTGGGGGGGCTCACCCCTCGTGTGGTCAGAGTGGTGGAGGCTGCCTGCTGGACCCCACAGGGCTCCCACATCAGGAGTCTGGCCCTGGTATCTCTTCACGGAGCTCCCAAGAACCATGACGGGAGGCACCCTAGGGGGGGCCTGAGGGGTCACTGTTTCTTCCTTTGTGGTCCTTTGCGGTTTATAAGAGAGATCGAGAAATGCCAGGACCAGTTCAAATAGTGACAATGTGTTAGTTGTACAGTGAGCATCTCTCAGGTCTGTGGGCTGCCTGTGACAGGGTATCTGCCAACCTGGCGTGAGGTGCCCCTCAAACCAAGGCACTGTGCTAGTGAAAGTGATGCCTGGGCTGGAGACCCCTGCAAAACACACACACGCACGTGCACGCATGCGCAGACACACACACACACACACACACACACACACACACACACACACACACACACACACACAACTTTGTGTCAGGACCTGATCCAAACAGATGGAGAGAAGGATTTAGACTCAATAGGGCAGGGTGGGCTGGAGCCTGCATCTTAACATGATTCCAGGTGATTCTGCCTTCCTCCCTGCCATGTTTGGGAACTTAGACTATCAACCTGACCTTGGCAGGATGCCACCCTTATCTCTAGGGCTGCAACTTTGGAGTTCTCTGGGCCTCCAAGTCACCCTTTGTGCTCCAAAAGTAAAAATATAAAGCCACAAAAAATATCAAGATGTGGGTGGTAATGTGTGTGTACTCACTTGCTGCCGTTTCACACTAAGTGACTGGGCTTACCTCAAGGGCAGAGCTTGCATTTGAAGGGCAGTGGCCATCCCAAAGAGTCTAATGGGCTGGCCCTCACAAGGACAGGGCTGGTACCCCGCATGGGAATAAGGGACACTGGCAGCCCTTGCGTGCTGCAGGTCTGGGGTCTCTCCCCCACTGCTGATCCCCCTGGAGTGACTCATCCATGCTGGGGAGATCAGGACATCCCTACAGACACGGGCACAGCTTAGCCCCTCACTCTCTCACACTTAGTCCCAGGATGGCACTCATTTTGAATTCCAAATAATATTAAAAGGAGGCGCAAGATTTGCATGTTGACTGAAAGGGAGCACGCATTCCAAAAGCTTCAGAAACCCTGTGAGGCCTGACCTCCCTCCAAGTCCTCGTTCTGGGCTTCACGTAGGAGTCTGAAGTTCGGGTTTTAAGCCACCAGCTTTGCTTCTGAGTGCTAGCGGGTTCCACCCACAGTCTATCAGGTCCTAGATGGCCCTCCGGGACCCCACAGCATCCTGTGAATAAACTGATGGATGAGCTAAGTCGGAGAGTGAAGAAGGGAAGGGACAGTGGGGAGGAAGAGTGGACCATCCCTACCTCCTGGCCTGGCTCTGCCCCAGGGCCCTGTCTACTGTTCCCAGTTTGGGTCTACAAAACTCAGGTTGAGGGCATGTCCCTGAGAGACTGAGCCCTCTCATTCTCCTGGGACCCTGGGAAAGGGATCTGGAGGGATCCGCCTTCTAGACTTCTGCCTCCCCACCTGAACCATGGCGGCTCCCACCTTCTCTCCCATCGGTCGGTCCTTCTCTGAGGAGTCAGTCCTGCCCAGACCCTTCCCTGCGATCTCTCGTGCTCCCCAAAGCCCCACAGCAAAGCTGGCCGGGGGGTGGTTTCTGCCCTCCACTATGGGGGAGGAAGCTCCAGGGGGTGAGTTTGCAGTTGGAGGAACCTTGAAAACATGGCCAGGCAGCAGGCATCGCCTCAGCTGATCACTCTTCCCTTAAAGTTCTTCGCCGAGCTCTGGGGACCTGAGGGGACTCGCATCCACCAGGTACAGGACCACCTTGGACCATCGCTGGCTCTCGCTGACCTTAGGCCAGGGGTGCCTCCTGCCAGAGACTGGGTCAGTCAGGTCCTCCTCTGGCCTCAAACTCCTGGGCTCAAGCAGTCTTCCCACCTCCGCCTCCCAACGTGCTGGGATTACAGGCATGAGCCACCGCCCAGACAGAGAAGGTCAGGAATGGGTTTCCATTCTGGAAAATATGAGTGGGACTCCAGCCTCCACCAAACCTACATTATCACCGCAGCTCTGCCCCGGGAGGGTGAGTGAGGAGCAGGGAGCACTCCCGCCAGGGCCTTGGGGAGGACGGCACTGGTGTGCTGAGGCTGGGACAGAGGCTCATGGAGTTCGGGTTCTGAGCTTTGCTTCTGCGCTCTAGAGGGTTCCAGCCACGGTCTATCCGGTCCCACATGGCCCTCCAGGCCCCAACAGCATCCTGTGAATAAACTGATGGACCAGCTAAGCCTGAGGATGAAGGGGAAGGAGGATCTGCAGGCCCCTGCCCCTCAACGCCCTTCCTTTGAGAATCCCTGAATGCCTCCAGGAAGCCCTCAAGGCCTGCCCCCAAGCCATCCTGGTGGGAGAGGGGACAGGTCTCTGGCAGAAGGCTGGTGACTGGGGTTGCCAGCGGACAGCTTGGCATCCGAGGGGCCTCCCCAGTCCCCTCCCACATCTGAAATAACAGGCACGGACCTGGGGTTCCAGTCTGTGACATGTTCTCTCCCCAGCTTGTCAGATCAGCCTTCGGGGAGAGCCCCGGGGGACTGTGGGAAGGAGAGGCACAGCCCAACCTGCCTTCCACCTCCCAGGCTAAAGGATCTTGTGAGGCCTAAGTCAGGAATCCTACCCCCTGAAGAGGAGCCAGGAAGGGTTCACGGCTCATCACAGCCATATAGCAAGAGCCGATGCACACCCAAAGCCCCACAGCAAAGCTGGTCTGATACAGGCTGGGTTCTGTCACCAGGAACCTGGTCCCGTGCTGGCATGTCACCGGCCGGCTCCGTGCCTGGCACGTATTAACTCATGTAACCTCAGAACACCCCCATGAGCTCAGTCCGTTATTACCCCTGTTCCACTGATAAGGAAGCTGAGGGCCAGAGAGGTGAAGGGATCTGCCCATAACCACACAGCTTATAAATCGTAGCCCTGGGATTTGAGTCAGGCTGCGTGATGACCAGGGCCTAATCTGTTATAACCAGGCAAGATGCAAACCCAGATGGGCCTGACCCCAAAACTTCCCAGACACGCCTCCTCTGTTGCCCCCACAGGCCCATGTGGTGGGGGAGGCTGCTGGTCGCAGAGGGCCTCTGCAGACTGCACCAGCATCCGGATCCCTCTCCAGCCAAGCACCCTGAGCAGACAGCAGGGATCCTGTAGGAGGTTACTACCTGCTGGGCCCCCTGGACCGCACCAAAATTCCCCAGAGCCCAGGGCTTAGTACAGAATGATCCAGGGGTCTTGGTACCTCTGGGCAAATAGAGGCAGCCATTCTAGGAGGGGGCTCTGCTAGTTAAGAACCAGGCAGGATTTTCAGAGGGAAGAGGGGAGGGTGTCACAGATTCAGGCAGAGAACCCCACCCAACCCGCACTGGCTGGCTCCAGAGCCCAAGCCCCTGATTCAGTGCTGCCCTCTGACCCTCCAAGAACCCAGTTTCTGCACTTGAGGACAGAGCCAGCCTGTGGATCGCCTGGTCCACACCCTCCTTCCACCCAGGTCAGGTAGGCCTGTCAAGCAAGTAGGCAGGTAGAGTGACACTGGTGTCCTCATACAGCTGTGTGACCTGTGCTAAATCACTTAATGTCTCTGTTCACATGGGGATGCTCACACAGGTGGCCCAGAGGCTTGAGTGAGAGAAGGTGTGTGAGGGACCGGGCACACAGCAGGTGTTCAGCTGTGCATGCATGTCATCTGCACCCCCAGTGAGGTCTGATACAGGCTGGGTTCTGTCACCAGGAACCTGGTCCCGTGCTGGACACTGGGAGAAGGTCAGGTGGCTGTGGCTGTGGAATAGAGGGGCCCCAGAGGACATTTTTTTTTTAGTCAACTCTCATTCTGTCACCCAGGCTAGAGTGCAGTGGCACATTCACAGCTACTACAGCCTTGAACTGCTGGGCTCAGGCAATCCTTCTGCCTCAGCCTCCAGAGTAACTGGGACAACAGGCACGTACCACCATGCCTGGCTACTTTTTTCTTTTCTTTTCATTTCTTTTGGTAGAGATGAGGCCTTGGTTTATTGCTGGTCTGGAACTCTTGGCCTCAAGCAACCCTCCCAGCTTGGACTCCCAAAGTGCTGGGATTATAGGCATGAGCCATCATACCTGGCCTCAAATGACATCTTATCTAACTACTCCCTCACCTTGAAACAGGATGGAGAGACAGCCCATGAGGGTAAGTGATGCGCCCAGGGACATGCAGTCAGTCAGTGTCTGCAGGGAAACTTTCCTTTTCTGTGTGAAGGCTTGATGGAGTCTGAGCGGCATGTAGAAATGTGATTGGACAAAAGGACACAACCTGATGATAAGAGACAGAGTGGGGAGGCCCAGCAAGGCCTCTCTTCTGTGACAATTCTTCTTCCCAGCTATGGGGCAGGGCCTCTGGATGAGGGTCTCATGACGTCCTCTCCCACAAGGGCAGGTCGGGGAATTTCTGTGTGGCCCGCTCCCAGACAGAAGGTGGAAGGGTAGAGGTATATTTCTAGGTTTGATGGCTTGCTGGGGGAAAAGAATTCTCAGTTTCCTCCTCCGTACCACGGCTCCTCTCCCTTGCTTGCCCTGAAGAAATCAGCTGGAAGGACACTAAGATGGGGACTTAGCTTTCATTTGGAACCTCAGGCTTTGGGGTCCAGGGCAGGGGTGAGCAAGTACCTCCGACCACAGCACAAGGTGCCCCACCCCAGGGTGCCTTCCTTTGCAGGTTGCTGTGGGAGCTCGGGCCGGGCCTGATGGAAGGGCTGAGGGGTAGGCACTGCCGCACAGTGCTCACGAGCTGGGGCCTCACATGTTCTCTGGAGGCTGGGAATGGGACTTCCCTACCCTCCGCCCCCCTGGATACAAGAGCCCTGCAGCTGACTCGAAGGAATTCTGGTCACACCAAGCAGCAAACTCAGCCCCAGAGCTGGAGGCCAGTCTTGCCTGTGCGCTGACCCAGCCCAAGGGTCCATGTTCCCTGGGCCACTCTCCCATCTTAGCCTCACTTCTTCACTTGTAAAATGGGGGCAGGAGCCTTTCTCAGCAGCTGATCAGGTACAGGGAAGGGGTTTTTGGTCATCTTAAAGGCATGGGCTGGGGCCTCCCCACTGCCTCCCTGGGCCTTCCTCTCGCCCGGCCTCAAGCTCCCCATTAGCTCAATGAGACACTGGGTAAGCTTCTTGCTCTTTTTTTTTTTTTTTTTTTTTTTTGAGTTGGAGTCTTGCTCTGTCTCCCAGGCTGGAGTGCGGTGGCACGCTCACAGCCACCGTAGCCTCAACCTGCTGGGCTCAGGTGATCCTTCCGCCTCAGCCTTCCTGCTTCTTGCTCTTAAAAGTTGCCCATCACCTCCGTAGCGCGGGAGGGGTGGCCAGCAGTATTAGAGAGGAGAATTCACAGAACATTAAGGGGTCATCTGGGCCCCCAAAGGAGAGATTCCGGGGTCCCTTGAAAGCCTGCAGAGCCAAGCAGAGCCCCTACCATCTGGAGCAGCCTGGAGCAGGGCCAGGCCTGCTGAGCTGGAGATGAAAACGGCCCCAGGGTCTGGGGTGAGGGGCGGGGGACTGGGGGTCTGTCACCCGCCGGGCGGGCTGGCGGATGAACCGAGTCTAAATAAATCACTAACACACGGGTGGAGAATTCCTTGAACAGGCGCCCAGGATTTCGGACAACAGAGGAGGGGGAGGGGGAGGGGCAGGGGGAGCCAGTCGGAACCGGCCCGCGACCCCCTCCCCCTCAAGCACCGCAGCCCTTCCCTCTCCCCTTCACTGACTGGCCACTCGGGGTGGAGTTGGCCATGGCTGGGGGCCTCCTGTGCCCAGGCCCGGCCCTTCCCTCCATGTGTGAGAAACTCAAAGAGCCCCGCGCCTGTCCGAGGGGAGGGAGGTGTTGAAAGCCGCATCCTGCTGGAGGCTGAGCCCAGGCCAGAGATAATATCATGCATGCTCTGGAGAGCAGGGGCTGGGCCTCGGCGGCCCCACCCTCCACATCCTCGAGCTCTGTGCCCCTGCCTGGGTGCCCCTGCCTGGGCCTGAGCGGCAGCTCCCAGGCAGAGGCCAGATTGGGCCCAACCCGGGGGTGGCCTGGCCCCTGTGCCACTGGACTCCAACCCTGAGAAACCCCGGGGAAGCCCGACGACAGAGATGGGTCTGGGGAGTGGGGGAGAACAGCCTGAGCCTAAGGAGTGGGGCCAGCTCAGACCGTCCCGGGGCTCCCTCTTGTTCCTGTCTAGACCTCAGTTTCCACATTTGGAGAAGGAGTGGGGAGACCCCAGTTCACTGCTCAGGGTCTCTCAGTGCTCATAGGGCCTGAGGTGGGTTGTGCAGTTCCTGGGGTGGGTTGGTGGCTGAAGGATGGATGGACGGATGGATGGACGGATGGAGAAGTGACGAATGAGAACCAGAGAAGAAGCCGTAGGTCCGACGATCCCAGGACGACCTGGGATCAGGCCAGACAAGCACGACTCTACCCCTGCTCAGTGAGGGTGCTTTGTGGGTCCTGCACTGCGCAGCTCACAAAGGGGCCCTGCGCTCACTCCCTTCGACCTGGGAGGGAGGACAAGGAGGGCCCGTGCCCTGTGGCGGATGAGGACGCGAAGAAAGGAGCCCCCAAAGGCGGCCACATCCTCGGCCTCAGCTCCCTGGAGCCCCAGAGCTGCTAACAGGGCAAGACTGTCACCCTAATAAGTGGAGGAAGCATCTAGGCCCAGGGGGCCAACATGGGGGACTAAAGAAAGCCAGCCAGGACCAGAACTCAGGTGTCCGGCTCCGCCCAGCTTAGCCTCCAAGGAGTGTCAGCATCAGGTCTCTTAATTAGCTCATTAATTAACTTTATTTATTTATATTCTTTAGAGATGAGGTCTTGCTATGTTCCCAGGCTGGTCTTGAACTCCTGGGCTCAAGCAATCCTCCTGCTTTGACCTCCCAAAGTGTTGAGATGACAAGAGCATGGGGGCCAGAGCCCGCGGGAAGGGTGCCCTGGGCTCACCCTGGCCTGCTTACTGCTTTCGAACAGTCAGGAAGACTGAGCCACTGCTCCTGGCCATCCCCAGGTCTCTCTGCTGCTTAAAACCCTCCCTTGCTCAGGCCTAGCACTGGAACACTTCATGCCCCGAGGCCCTGCCAGCCTCTGTCCCCACTGGCTGCCTGCTGCCCCCTGCAGTGCTGAGGCCCCCACCATGTGCCAGGTAGTAGAGGGAAACCTTTACCACACATTGGGAACGACCTCTGAAACCTGTAGCCTGAGCTTCCCCAGACTGCACCCCCACTGCCCACAACACGCATCTGGGCTGGGGTCTGGAAACACCCCATCGGAGATCGCCTCTGGTTGTTCATTTCCACTCCACCCATAACTCAAATCCTGACTCACATGTTGGAGTCCCTGCAAGATTCCAGGCCCTTCGAGGTGGGGAGAAGACCCCAGCTTTAGGACTGTGTCCCCTACCACTCGGGTGTCTTTGGCCCATCCACCACCCTTCTCGGAGCCTTGGATCGTCATCTGCCAAAGGGGATGGTGATTCACAACTCAGAGGATGCACAGTGTTGCAAGACTCAAAGGAAAGGAGACCTGTGAGTGTACTTTGCAAATTGTAAAATGCTGTTGGAAATGCAAATGGAACCTGAGAGAGGGACCCAGGTGAGCTTTCCAGAGTCACACAGAGATGGAGAGGACCCTCTTGTGCAAAGGCCCAGAGGTGGGAGCCTCAGTGTGTGTCCCGAGCCCGTTATTCCACGCTGGGATGGCCCGATGGTGGGGCACCTCATTCTGAAGGGGTGAGGGGCACACTGACAGCACCTTCGCAGGACAACTCGCCCAAGGCATTGGACAAGGGTCCCCTTCTCTGAGAGTGGGGAGAGGTCCTTTCCTATGAATTCACCTAACCTCCTGGGAAACAGGCTTGATGAGGGAGAAATGCACCCACGGTCACATGGTCGCTCAGAGGGAGGGTCCAGGGCTTCACCAGCTGGGTGGGCTTCCGGGGGTCTGGGGACCCCACAAGCACTCATACCCCCGGGCCTGGGAGCCCAAGCCCTCCACCCTCGGGTCACCTCTCAAACCCCAATTTCCAGGAGCCTGACTAGGCCCAGCAGGGAGCCAGGCGGGGCACCCGGGGCTGTGCAGGAAGGGTGGATGGGCAGGGAGGGTGGATGGGCAGGGAGGGTGGATGGGCACCAAGAGCGGTTGAAGGAGGCAGGTCTGGAAGGGCATGAGGGAGAACGAGAATGGGGACCAGAGCCTGCAGGAGGGGTGCCCTGGGCTCACCCAGCCTGCTTACTGCTTGAGAACAGTCAGGGAGATTGAGGAGGCCTGGCCTGGAGCAGAGCCCACGCTGACCCCTTGGCCACTGGCCAGTGCTGTCCCCAAACTAGATGGTCCCCATGGTGTGGAGAGGTGGGGGCAGCCTGTGTGGAAAGTGGGGATTCTGTGGTGCTTTGCAATGGGGCCAACTGACAGTGACCCTCCGGAAGAGTTTGTGAAGCTAATACATAGTCAACATGGTGGCTTGACCTAACAGGAGGGAGCTCGGTTTCTCGGCTGGCCAGGGAGCAGTGACGTCCTACTATGTATCAGAAGCATCACAGCACTTATTTCACTTATTCCCCACAAAAGCCCCGAGAGGAAGCACGGATTTCCTGCTTCACAGATGAGGACACTGACATTCCAAGAGACCACACAGCCAACCAGGACAGCAGGACGCTGAACTCAGCTCTGTGGATTTCAGACTGGGGGTCCTTGCCCCCGCCCTCCCCCACTGCCCTCCCACTTCCCCCATTCCCTGCCTCAAGTTCCGGAGAGGAATTTCACAGGAGAAGGGGACTCCGCCCTTTATCCTGCTGGCTTCAGCAGGGGACGCTGGCATCAGGAGTGTGGGTGTTGCCCTGATCCATGGGCCCCATCTCTCAGTTAGTGTCAGGGGCCTCCTTGGAGAGCAACAAAGCCTTCTTCCTGCGGGCACCCGCGGGGTTACTGCCCTCTGACGCCTGCCATCCCACTGTCCTCAGACTTGGCCACTGAGCTCCCCTCACCCCCCTGCCCCCCGGCTCCTCAGGGAATGAGGGAACCGGTGAAGCCCTGTGACCACTGAGGGCTGAATGTCCAGCCCTGGGGAGCTGCTGGAGGGTGCTGAGCAGGGAGAGGCAGGAGAGAAAGCTGGAACTGAGACCTGAGGGGGATTTCCTGGGCCTCAGCCCTCACTCACGGGGGATGGAGGGGCTAGCAATGTGCTCACATTGCTGTTTCTGCAACCATTGCACAAATATCGCGTTTGGCCTGTCTCTCCACTCTGACTTCTGCTGCACTGCCTTCTCTGGAGCAGCTAGAGATATTTTGGAACCTGACTGAGGGGAAGCTGAGGCAAGGATGCCTTCATTTGGCCGAGGGAACGTGTTTCCAGGGCCGCAGTCCCATGCATGGGAGTTAAGCTGCTGCTGGCTCATCCCGGGGTAGATGGCTCCTGAGAGTACAACCACCCCACCCAGCACGGTGACGCCAGGATGCTGGGCCTGGTGTCATGGCGAACATCCATAGGCCCTGGCCCTGGCAGCATGTGGGCAGTGGGGAAGAAGACAGAAATGAAACGGACAGGGCCAGACGCTCGTCTGTGCTCATCAGATTGTATGACGTTGTAAGCGGTCAACTTGGGTCTCATTGATGTATACTCAACACGGACCTTTCTCCTTAAGGATATACTTGATAAAGCAGTAGGTTTAATTACCATGCACCATTCATTTTTTCTCTTTTCTTTTGCTAATCACACAGCATGTAATTTATTAAAATCCCTGTGTTTTTGGCAAACTTGCCAAAACCTGTAGCACAATCAAGAAATCCATCTGGGTATCCCAACCGATGAGATGGCTTGTTAGAATACCATGGCATCCATCCTGACGAGGTCTGACTGTTCTAGAAGGAATGGCAGGCCGCATTTCCTCTAGAAACATATGCCTGTGTAGTCCCAGCCACCTGGAGGGGCTGAAGTGAAGGATCATCTGAGCCCAGGAGCTGGAGGCTGCAGTAGCTAAGATTGAGCCGCTGCACTGCAGCCTGGGCGACAGAGCGAGACCCCCCTCTCTAAAAAAGAGTTTTGTTTTTTACCTCGACAAGGGCCCTCCACCTTGTACAAGCTTCAGCAAAACTCGATCTGCCCCAGTCCACCCAAGAGGCCTCCAGCCTCGCTCGTAACCTCGGCAACACTCTCCCTGGCTGTAAGTTGTGTGAGTGTAACCGGGACCTCCCCCGGACCACCCCCCACCCCGGCCTCACCTGTGCTCTTGGAGCCTCCGTCTGCGTGTTTCCCCAGTCCTATACACTTCACCGTCTGAAAACCTCCCTTCCCAGGCCTCCCACATTGGGGACGCTTCTTGGCAGGTACCGCCTCAGTGGCTGGGCGGAGGCCAGGAGAGCAGGCCCTGCAGGAGCAGATGTGGGGCCCCCGCCCTGCCAGGCCTCTGCAGCTGGGCTGCACGTGGCTGATAACATCGCCAGGAGCACGGCCTGCTCAGGAGATGGACCTGGCCCGTCTGTGTGTGTGTCAGGGACCTGCCTCTCAGGGAGGGGCTGCTGGCGTGGGCCAGACCCTCTGTAGCCTTCCTCCTCGTGGGGGCTCGGCCTCCACGGCACCCTGGTGCACAACTCCCTAGTGCAGGGCACATCCCCTCTCCAGGGAGACCCTTGCACCCCGGCCACCACAGCTGTGAGAAACCTCGGGAGAAGGGGGCATCTGCCTCCTTGTGCCATCCAGCCTCAGGGTGGGTCCACCCTTGGATCCAGCAGGGCAAACTCAAGCCCCTTTCCCCATCAGGAAAACCTTACACCTATTCATCAGTCACGGTTCTCTTGGAGGCTTTCCCTGCCTCCGTCTGATCCCCAAAGTCCGAGCTCCCACATGCACCCCAGACTGGGACCTCCACGGGGCAGGGACCTCTCTGTGCCCCAAGGACCAAGCAGCAGAGTGCGATCACTGAGGCTGAGCTCAGAAAAGTGAGCCGCCTGCATTCCTGGCCCGCGAGGGTGCCTGGGCAGAGGCAGAGTGCGAGGAGCTCGACTCCCGCTGGCACAATCCCAGGACAGCGGCCAGCAGCCCCTGGGGCAGACCCCAGGTCCTGACTCCCACCCCACAGCAGGCTCAGACCTGAATTCCCAGTGGCGTTTCCTGCTGCTGGCCACGCCCTTTTGCACAGCGCGCCCTTCCCTCCAGACTCGGTTCCCTCCCCGCTTTCTGGCTCTCTGAGTCCCCCTCTCCTCTTTCTCCCATCCCCACAAGAGCCCGCTTCTCCCACCCCCCAGCCTCTCCCTGGTCAATGCAGACCAACTCCCGTGCACACATCCAGCAGCTGCTCCGTCTCCTTCCGAAGTCAGCATCTCTCCTCGGGCCTGTCCCTCCTTCCCGTGGCATCACAGCCCCACCCTGCCTTCTCTCTATCTAGGTGTCTCAGCCTGACAGCTTCCATGCCGCCTGCTGCGAATTCCCCTCCTGCTCTTCCGTCCTCAGCCCCCGCCACAGTTTCTCTAAATGTCAGCCTTAGGAGGTAGAAGTCACACACAGAGCGGCATTCACTTCAAATGGACCTCTATAGTTCTTACATCCCTCAACACGCTGAGCTTTTCCTGGTCACTATGGAATGTTCCTGATGCCTGGGAACATCCTCACATCTGACACCAGCACACACTCAGCTGTACCGCACCTCCCACGCGCCTCGTACATTCAGCCTGTTTGTGTCTTTGTAGTTAAAAAAAAAAAAAAAAAAAAGCAAGGACAAATTGCAGCAGCATAGAATTTGTTCTTTCTTTCTTTCTTTTTTTTTTTTTTGAGTCAGGGGATCTCACTCTGTCATCCAGGCTGGAGGGCAGTGGTACGGCTTACCACAGCCTCGACCTCCTGGGCTCAGGCGATCTTTCCACCTCAGCCTCCCAGGTAGCTGGAACTACAGGCGCCTGCCACGATGCCTGGCTACTGTTTCTGATTTTTTGTAGAGACGAGGTCTTGCTATCTCCCCATACTAGTCTCAAACTTCTGGGTTCAATCAATCCTCCTGCCTTGGCCTCCCAAAGTGCTGGGATTATAGGCGTGAGATACTGTGTCCAGCCTGTTCTTTTATTTTGTTTGTTTTAATCCAGCCTGATGAACTTTGCCTTTTGATTGGAATGTGCATTCTATTTGCATTTCCCATAATTACTGAAATATTTTTATTTATGTCTGCCACCTTGCTACTTGTTTTCTATTTGTCTCAACCAGGTATTGGTCCTCAGTTCCTCCTTTCTTCTGTGTTGGTCAAATATGTTTAGTATCCCATCTTCTTTCGTTTCTTTTTCTTTTCTTTTTTTTTTTTTTTGAGTCAGCGTCTCACTCTGTTTCCCGGGCTGGAGTGCAGTGGCATGCTCACAGCCACTGAAGCCTCTACCCACTGGGCTCAGGTGATCCTCCTGCCTCAGCCTTCCAAGTAGCTGAAACTACAGATGCACGCCATCACGTCTGGCTAATTTTAAAAATTTATTGTGGAGACAAGGTCTCGCCAAGTTGCCTAGGCTGGTCTCAAACCCCTGGGCTCAGGCAATCCTCTCATCGCTGCTTTCCAAAGTGCTGGGGTTACAGGCATGAGCCACTGCGCCCGGCCTCCATCTTATTTCATTTTTATTGGCTTTCTAGCTGTGCCTCTGTGGTTTTTAGTGGTTGCTATAGAGATTACCACATAAACTTTATTGTATTCATTATATTATATTATATTCATCTGCGCATGACACATGGCATATCTTCCTCATATCATAGCATATCTTCCTCATCATCTATTTAGTGGATTACTTCAGGTGACATTGAGGAATGTTATAATATATTTATATTAGCCCCCCAACTCTCTTTAATGCTGTCAATTACATTACACACACACACACACACACACACACACACACACACACACACACACACACACACGTTTTACAGCTCCCCAAAATATTATACTATCTTCTAATTGACCTACATATATGTCAATTCCAGTTCTCTTCTTTCCTTGACTTCCTCCAGCTGGAAGAATTTCCTTTAGCATTTCTAGTCATATGGGTCTCCTGTGAAAAATTATGTCCTTATTCCCCTTAAAGTGTCTTATTTTCACCTTTATCTTTGGAGGATAGCTTTGCTAAATATAGAATTGCTGGTGACAGTTGTTCTTTCAGCACTTTGCGTTGTTCCAATAACTGCTGGCCTCCATTGTTTTTGTTGGGAAATTGGCCATTAATTTCCATTGCACTGCAGTTCTTCGGTATATGAGCTATCATTGTTTTTTTTTTTTTACCCCTGGCTGCTTTCAAGTTTTCTCTTTCTTTAGCTTTCATCAGCTTGACTTTTATGTGCCTAGAAGTGTTTTTTCTCTGTGTTTATCCTGCTTGAGATTTGTTGAGATTCTTAGCTCTTAAAGTTTTTCACCAAAAGGTATTCAAATACTTCAAAAGGTATTCAAATACCTTTTCCTCCCTTTATTCTCTTGCTACTCTCCTTCTGTGACTCCAGTTACATGTATTCCAGACCACTTGATATTATCTCATGTCTCCAAGCTCTGACCATTTTTCCCAAATCTTTTTCCTCTCTTTTTTCAAATTGAGTAATTGCTGTCAATCTGTCTTCAGAGTCAGTTATTCTTTTTTTCTGCCATCTCCAACTGATTGTTGAGTGGATTTTTCACTTCCATTATTATATTTTTCAGCTTTAGGATTTCTATTTAGTATATACACATATGTCTCCATTTCTCTGTTGAGAACCACTTTCTTTTCATCAACAAGACCACCTATTCTTTTAAGTCTTTGTCTCCTAAATCCAGCATCCAACATCTATGCCCATTCAGAGTTAGTTGCTATTATTTGCCTTGCTTCAGCCTGAGTATGGGTCACATTTTCCTGTTCCTTTGCAGTTTAGAAACCAGCTATTATAGTAATTCTGGGTTTTGTTATGCTCTTCTGATGACTGTTGGTGTTTACTCTGGTGGGAACTTAATCTGCCTGGATTCCAACTGCAAACCCCACTTCCCCTGCAGTGTGCAGCCTCAGCCATCTCTGCTTACTCCCCCGGCTTCCTGCTGCCTTTTTCAGGGTGGCCCTGAGGTCCCCTGCACCTCTGTCCTTTGGCAGCCATCCAAGGATCTGGGAAGCTGATTTTCAGACTCTGGTGCTCACCTCTCCGTGGTTCCCTTGTTTCAGTGGACTGTCCCCCAAACTTCCAGCTGCTCTGCCAGCCCTGGACTCTGGCTTCACACTAGCGAGGCTTTCCCTTCTGCTGCTGAAGCTGCATAGAGGTTGGACAGTCCAGGCACCCTTTCCACAGCAGCACACTCACATGCCTACCCAGGCCAGGGTAGCTCTGTCTTTCAAGGGCAGTTTCTCTCTTGTCCCTGCCTGATTTTTGCACCAGGCCCTCTAGCAGTGGAAGATTTGGACAGAGTTTGTGCTCGAATTTTGGGTCTTAGGCCTTCTGCAGTCCTCTCACTTCTAGAATATTCCCCTTAAGTTTCCAGCTGCTCAGCCGGGCTAGGTGGCTCAGCCTGTAATCCCACGCCTTTGGGAGGCTGAGGTGAGTGGATTGCCTGAGCCCATGGGTTCGAGACCTGCCTGGGCAACTTGGCGAGACCTCATCTCTACAATAAATCAAAAAAGTAGCCGGGCGTGGTAGCGTGCGCCTGTAGTTCCAGCTACTTGGAAGGCTGAAGCAGAAGGATCATAGGAGCCCAGCAGGTCGAGGCTGCAGTGGCCGGGAGCGTGCCACTACCCTCTAGCCTGGATGACAAAGTGAGGCTCCAACCTAAAAAAAAAAAAAAAAAAAATTTCCAGCTGCTCTTATAGCCTTGAATTCTGCTCTCTGCCACCTGCTAGAGCTGTGGGTGTTGGGAGTGCTGTCACCATGCTTACTTCTTCTAGCTGTTGTTTTTCAAAAGTGAGCTCCCCTTGGATTTTGTCTTTGTGAGGCACTTCCCAGGGGCTTTAAATAATTGTTTTTTTAGAAGATATCTTGGCTGAGCATGGTGGCTCATGGCCTATAATCATGGCACTTTGGGAGGCTAAGGAGGGAGGATTGCTTGATCCCAGGAGTTTGAGACTAGTCTGGGTAACACAGTGAGATCTCACCTCTACAAAAAAATTTTTAAAAAATAGCTGGGTGTGGTGGCACGTACCTGTCCTTCTAGCTACTTGGAAGGCTGAGGTGGAAGGATTGCTCTGAGTCCAGAAGGTCGAGGATGCAGTGAGCCATGATTATGCCACTGCACTCCTACCTGGGCAAGAGAGTGAGACCCTGACCCAAAAACATAAAAAATAAATAAATAAATAAATAAATAAATAAATAAATAAATAAAATTAAAGCTATTTTGTCCAGATCTTATTGTTGAGATCTGCAGGAAGGTCTCTTCACCCACTGTTATGAGAAGTTTCTTCCACTGTGCTCTTTTAAAACATACAGCAGAGCTTGTCACTCTTGTGCTCATGGCCCTTCAAGGGTTCCCCACTGCACTGAAGATCAAGTACAAAATCTCTGGGAAGACCTCAGACATGCCACAAAAAGCAATGCAGGAATTCTTTTAAGGTTAAAAGATTCCTAGAGCCCCTAAGGCTGGAAACTGATTTCTATTTGTAATATTGCCCAAATATTGCCAGGATGGGACCTCTTCCTTCTCCACCTTCTCCACCGCCTTCCTGTGGCCTGGCACACACTGGAGCCAGGAGTCAGAGGGGGCATTTGGGAATGCAGCCGTGGAGAAGTGGGAGACAGAAACTCTTTGGGTAGAGTGATGCGGGGACGGGCTCCGCAAGGGCCCCGCCTAAGGTCAGCCTGCCTAGTGGGTGTGCTGCTGGTGGGACCCACAGCCCGCTTCCTCTGCCCAGACCTTCCAGGGCCTGAGAGGGGGAGAGGGTGGAGCCCAAAGAGTAGAGGAACTAAGGGGTTAAAGACATCACGGGAAACAGTCCAGAAGGGAGAGGGCTTGGGAGAGCGGGGCTGGCACAGAGAGCACCCAAGGGTCTGGACCAAGGACCGAGGCCAGGGACAGGTAAATGCAGCTCCTCTTACGGTGACGGGCTATGAGTCTCAACTCTGATGTAAAGACTGTGTTCACTTCCTCCTGGATCCTGTTTTTTAGGGAGGTTGGCGGGGGGCAGTTGGTGAACTGCAAGGAAGAACAGTTCAGTGCAGACTGTCCCCTTCCCATTCTTCTATTTTTGCTCTCAAGTAAACTTTTTTCCCCCCTGAGTCAGGGTCTCACTCTGTCACCCAGGCTGGAGTGCAGTGGCATGCTCAAGGCTCATCACAGCCTCCACCTCCTGGGCTCAGGCAATCCTTCCAACTTCAGCCTCCCAAGTAGCTAGGACAACAGGCATACACCACCACGCCTGGCTAACTTTTTTATTTTGTATTTTTATAGAGACAAGGTCTCACTATGTTGCCAGGCTGGTCTCCAACTCCTGGGATCAAGCAATCCTCCCACCTTGGCCTCCCAAGTGCTGGGGTTACAGGTGTGTACCACGGCACCCAGCCTACTCTCAAGTAAACTTTGACAAACAAAAAACTACAGATAAACTAATGTTTATAGCCTTCCTACAGCCATAAAACCAAAACAAGTTTACAAATGAAAACCACACCAACCGACTAAGCCAGCTGCATCCCTATTAGCGATATTAATTGAACGTGAGGGATGGTGTTTTGCTGAAACGAAATCACCCTGTCATGCGACCCTGTTCCCGCCTCTAAGGACTCCCTCCCCGCCATCCCCCTCTCCCCCACCAAGTTCTCTCCTCCAAACTGCTGGGCCCGGTTGTTTGCACGGCAGGCCCTGACATCATCTGGATTTCACTCAGCAGGAATGCCTCATCGTGTGTCACGTTGTCTGCTTTGTGCCTGTCCCAGGCAGTGGGAGCCGCGGGCCAGGCCCGGCGCTAAGCTAGGTGCTTGTCATGTCTTTGACCCCTCCACTGACCCCTGCTGGCTGCCTCCAGGGCAGAATGGATATAGCCCCAAACAATACAGGGAATGAAGTGCTGAATGCCTGGAAAGCTGGCTTTGTGGAGCAAGAAAAGGATTTGTGGGTTCTGACCAGACAGGGCCTGGGGGACTTTGAATGTACAGATATTAAAAAAAAAAGGCCATAGAGGAGAATGCAGGCTGGTGACACTGTGGGAGTATTTTCTTACTCCCAGAAAGGAAAGGAGAGTTGGAACAGCCACAGCGGAAGCTATTTGGAAGGGGAGAAGCTTTGACCCCAAAGTCAAAAGATGGGTGAAACTGGTAGAGCCTTCCTCCCTGTCCCTGTGCCCTCTGGGTTCTAAATGGGGAACAGGGATCTGACTGCCCGGGGCCTGCAGTCAGATGAAAACAACCCTGGGCCCCGGAGCGGGCGTGGTCTGTAGACACATTTGAGAAACCTGGCGACTGCCAGCCTGTCCTGTGTCATCGTCCATCTCCGCTCAAGCCTTGGGTCCCTCACAGGCGCCATGCCCCTTTCCACCCTGAGGCTTTGCACACGCTGTTCCCTCAGCCTGGAACAAGCTCTGTCTGGCTTCAAGTCTCGGTGTGAATTTCACTTCCTGGAGGAGGCTTGCCTGAGATCCTGGGACAAGAGACCCTCATGTTGCACCTGGTCGCCGGAGGTTTTTCTTCCTAGCGCTGTCCTGTGATTTGTTCGGCCAGTGGCAGACCAATAGGGGGCGCCCAGGCAATGCAGCATGGATGAATGAATGAAGGGAACTGTGGCAGCAGTTCTGATGTAACGCAGAGAAATGACCCAAAGGTTCCAGTTTCAAGTCCCAGCTCTGTCACTTGTTAGCTGTGTGAACCTGGCTAAGACGCTAACTTCTCTGGGCCTCAACGGCTTCATCTGTAAAATGGGCACCCAATGTACCAATATTAAACCATGCAATTTTCCTGAACCCTAGCTGTGCCCTAATGTGGGAGAAAAACAGATCCTCTTCTTTACATCATTTACATCCTTTTTTGTACAAAGCCTCTGGAATTCATTGTGTGTTTGACACTCACGGCACATCTCAGTTTGGACCAGTCGCTTCTCAGTCACTTCATAGCCACCTGTGGCTGGCGCCAGCTGGATTTAAACAGCACAGATAGAGGCTTGATTATATTCAGGGTCAAACTTATGCCAAGAATACTTTATGGGCACTGCATTTTTTCATCCAGAGGCACCACACGTCTGGTTGCCTCTCTGCGTGACATCAGCAGCCACGGATGATCATTGCCTTGGATGCACGGACTCCTTAGGAGTGGCGAGGTGGGGACAGCTTGATTCTTTGGTCCCTCTGAGTCTTTCCACTTGGACCATTTCTATGCGAGAAACTTCCACTCACCCACAATTCGGTGGACTTGTGTACAACGCATACAGCAAAGGCCTGGAAGTATCTGAGTAACCGTTCACGTCCGTCTCCGAGGGTCAGAGTCGTGTTCAGGAAAGGTCTGCAGTGTGGAGGGGGCTGGGGAACGAGGTGGCTGCTGGGAGCCTGGACCATGCCGAGTCCATGGACCGCCAACCATGCCCCTCCCGAACTTCAGGAATCTCCTGGCAGAGACTCGAGGTGCCGAGAGCCACCTCGCGGTGTCCCTCCTGCCCAGCCTGAACCTGGGACAGCCCCTCCAGCCAGGCTCCATCCCAGGCCGTCTCTCCCCAGGCCTGGGCGGGGCACCCGCCGCTTCCCTTCGCGGAGACACAGTGCCCGTCCGCCCCTGCTGCTGCCGCCCACCCCTGGTCTCGCCTCACCCGGGGCTCCCCTTCTCCCCCCGTTTCTCGGGGCCTTGCCCCTTTGCTCGCCTCGTCTGGCCTCCCTGCCCTGGCTCCTTCCCACGAGTATGCGCAGAACACCTTCCCTCTGTCCCGCAGCACCCCAACCTCCACACCCTCTTCAGCAGCACTTTCAGGCTAACCTCACCCTCTCCACCTCCTCGTAGTGTGCTCCCACTGCCCCCTGCCCCCCTAGGGCCCAAGCCCTGAGCCTCCTGTGATGTCACCAAGGGCCTCAGGCGTGCCCATCCTCACCTCCCTCGCCCCTGCACCTTGGCACTGGAGACCCTTCCCATCGCCATGGTTTCCCTCCTGTCTTTCTTTCCACCGTCTTCCTGTGCTCTGCCTCCGTTCTGGCCCGCTTTCTGCTAACCCCGCTCAGACCTCCCCAAATCGCTCGCACCCTACTCCTGCCATAGGCTCCACCCCTCCACACACGCCTCACACCCAGACCCATCGCAGCCCTCTGGCCTCTGTACTTTCCAGTCTCCACGCATGCCAGGCAGCTTCCTGAGGGAGGCCTGTGTCTGTACCCTGCTTCTCACCCTGCTCCCTGGCATGCGCGTGCAGCCGGGAATGATTGTGGAATGAGTAAACATGCCAGGTTCCGGCAATACCTTGGCTCTTGCTCCTGCCCTGATGGGAACCCTGTCTCCTTCACCCCCTGGGTGACAGGCTAGGGCAAATCCTCCGAGAAGTCCACCTGTCGGACAGGCTAGGGCAAATCCTCCAAGAAGTCCTCCGCCTTCTGGTTCCCTTTCTCTCATACGTCTGTGAGTCACTCTACACGGCAGGCCTTGTGGGCTTCCAGGAGTTAGAGCACATGTCCCACAGCTACAGACACACACGTCCCCTCCGCCGAGCCGCACCCTCCCCACGACGCAGGGCTGTGGGTGCTGAGGGCCCTCCCAGCTCTGTCCCCGCTTCCTCGCCAGGGACCAACGGATGGTGAAGAGCTGCCCATGACTTGCAGGATGTTCAG
Organism: Carlito syrichta; assembly: GCF_000164805.1. Lineage (NCBI taxonomy): Eukaryota > Metazoa > Chordata > Mammalia > Primates > Tarsiidae > Carlito > Carlito syrichta. Next base: position 514,698 of record NW_007247230.1, on the reverse strand, counting down.
ATGGGTAGGACAGAGGGAGCATCAACAGGGCTTGGGGCTCAGGAGAAAGAGCCCCTGGATGGCCTTGGGTTTCATGTGATCTTGGGCATGGGGGACTCCTGTGGGTTCCTGGGCCAGGTAGTGATGGAAATACCTTGCCCATATCTTCCGAGGGTGTCCTCGCGACCAAAAGCAGTCATGTGGGGCAGGGCGGGGGTGGGACTGGAAAAACATTGTGCATGCTTGAGGGGTCACTGCGTCACCAGGAGAGAAAGAGGGCATCACTGCGCAGATGTCCAAAGGCAGGCCGGGCAGCAGGGCCTCGGCTCCTGCCCTGGTCCCAGTGCAGGGGGCTCCCAGCACCCTGGGCGTCAACGGATAATTGAGTGATGACGAGATGATCCTGCAAGTACGTGCCCAGTTCCAGTCTTTTTTGTTTTTTTTTTTTGAGTTGGAGTCTCACTCTGTCGCCCAGACTGGAGTGCAGTGGCCGCTCCCGGCCAACCGCAGCCTCGACCTGCTGGGCTCTGGCGATCCTTCCGCCTCAGCCTTCCGAGTAGCTGGAATTACAGGCATGCGCTACCACGCCCGGCTGATTTTTGATTTATTGTAGAGATGAGGTCTCGCCAAGTTGCCCAGGCGGGTCTCGAACCCGCAGGCTCAGGCAACAGTTCCAGTCTTAATCGACGCTGGGATGGTTCTGCCTCTTAAGGTCAGGAATGACTCCCCATGGCGACTCTGGGCACACGAAGCCTCCTGAAGCTCCCAGAGGACCAAGAAACGGACACAGGCATGTATCACAGACCCCTGGATCTCTGCTGTGCCTTGCTCCCGGCCCCGCCCCCGGCCCCGACACACGCCCCCTCACGAGCACCCTCCGTGTGCCACTGATGGTGAAGCTTAGGCAGGGCTGGGGGCAGAGAGGTCAAGGCCACTGGCAGGGTTTTGGGAGTCAAGGGCCTGGCCTTGAGGTCATGAAAATCACGTGTCACCTGCACATAAAGCAGCCTGGGAGTCTCCTCACATGATCATCAATGTCCCTGAGCCCCAACTGAAAGAGCAAGAAATCTGTGGAAACATAATGATGCTGATTTCTTTGAGGAATAAGGTGCTTCCTCTTAAGTACATTCAAAAAAAGTTTAAGTAAATTTTTGAGAGAATAGGTGTATCCCTTAAAGCATCCACACTTATTTTAACCTTTATGAACCATATATTTCCTTAAACTATTTTATGCATTTTCCTATCAAACTAAAATGTCTCCTTTTTCTGTTGACTGGGGTCTATCCTTAGGAACGGTAAAAGCCACATTCAAGTTGAATTGCTATTTCTAATTTTTGAATTGGGGTCTCACTCTGTTGCCCATGCTGGAGGGCAGTGGCATGATCATGGCTCACCACAGCCTCGACCTGCTGAGCAGTTGGCACTACAGGCACATACCACCACGCCCCACTAATTTATTGAATTTTTTTGTAGAGACAAGTTCTCCCTGTGTTGCCCAGGCTAGTCTTAAACTGAGTTCAAGTGATCATCCTGCCTTGACCTCCCAAAGTGCTGGGATTATAGATGTGAGCCACTGTGCCCCTGGCTCAAGCTGAAGTTTTAAAGCTAGCTGTTTTATTAATTTGTATTACATATTTTACAAGGCCTTGTGCCAAGGTGTTTGAGTAGAGGCAGGTATAGCTGTTCTGCTACATACAAGTCCTGGTCAGAAGCAGGCTGCCATTAAGTGGTTTAGCTTCAAATTCTTCACAGACAGCCAAGGGACAGGTGACGTTCTCTCTTGTCCTGCCACGCTGTGGACTCCAAGACCACTGTCTGTATTTCTCCATGCTTCTCCTTTGTGGCCTGTGGTCTAATAGGGACTGGGCGCTCCTTAGAACTGTGTATCACGTGACAGTTGAGAGGCCCCAACTCCCCCACTTCCCCCACCTGCAGTTCTGTGCCATGTCTATTTCACCAACTGGCTGTCTTGTTCATTTTCATCTAGACTCATGATGGGTCTTTCTGGATGGCTGACACTGCCAGCGTCTAAAAGTGTGGGCTTATTTTATAGACATGCATTTTTTATTCATTTAAAATCCACATGGCTGAGCTGTCTACCTACCAAACTGTAATTAGATGTGCTAAGAGAGAAAAAGAAAGCTACCTATTTCAAGCAGAATCAAGAGCTCTGGACACAACTCAGCCTTCGAGGAGGCTATCAGAAACTGTGTTGGAGAACGTTCCCAGGTGAGGGGGGGACCTGGAGAGGCTCATCTGCCAGGGTTAGAAACAATTAAGCTAGTTGGCTTATGGGCCACGTCTCAGCCCTGTGTCCACGCACCCACCACCCCGACACCTGGAAAACACTTCCCATTGGTTGAGTGCTTAGGTTTCCAGAAGAGCAGTCTCAGCCTCCTCCGTACCCTCAGTGTGTACAGAATGGACACTGGTGTTTCCACGATTCCACCAGAGCCCAGAACGTACCACACAAGAAATCTCTGTGGAGTGATTAACTCCTCCCAGCATGCACAGTGCTTCGCAGAGATCAAGTGCTTTCACTCAAGTCTCTATCGCGCTAACACTCTCTCAGCCCTGGAGGTGGAGTCTCAGCCCCATTCACAGATCAGGAGCCAGATTCGAGCAGGGAAGTGGCTGTGCTTAAGTGTCAGGGCAGGAAACCAGGTGTTCTTTCTGTTACTCCAAGGTGGCCTCCCACGAGACAACAGGGGCCAACAGTGATGGGCCCCTGCAATGTTGCAGGTCCTCACAAACCTAACTACGAAGGGCAGAATTCTTTCCAACTTTTCAGATTAAGAAATCGTGATTCTTAAAAGTTCAATGACTTGAACAAGGTCACAGCTTCAAAATGCAGAGTGGCAGAGAGCTGAACAGTTGCCATGGGGAGCGTTGAACCCACCTTCTAGTGAACACCTGCTGGCCGCACCCAACCACACAGTGACAAACCAGCTTTCCTCAATATGTACACTGAAAACATGAGGGACACAAGGATGCTCCTCTTTTTCAAACACGGGTTTTTTTTCCCCCTGTCCTCCAAACGAAAAGCAAAGACTATTATACGGACTTAAGCAAGTTTCACTGGAATCCAGCCTCAATCTGGCTGCTACTTGTAATTCAGATCTCATTGAGTTATTACCCTCTGGCTTAGAAGCCTGGAAGGAGTGTCTCCCAGTCGCCCATCAGATTCACCCAAATCACTTCATTTGGTACCATAGGCCCTTCCCGTCGGCCTGCAGTTCCATTTCCCCTATTACTTCCTTCACTCCCATTCAGACCCCATGCACAGAAGATCCAACTGTTTTCTTTTTTTTTTTTTCAGTTGGAGTCTCACTCTGTCGCCCAGACTGGAGTGCAGTGGCCGCTCCTGGCCACCGCAGCCTCGACCTGCTGGGCTCCGGTGATCCTTCCGCCTCAGCCTTCCAAGTAGCTGGAACTACAGGCGCGCGCTACCACGCCCGCCTAATTCCAACTGTTTTCTAAACACACACCACAGCCCTGCCTGGCCTCTGGGCCTGTACCCACACTGCTCTAGCCATCCGCAATGTGAAATCTTACATATTTCTAAATCTGCATTACCTCCGTGCATCTTTCTTGACTCCTGAGTTAATTAACAGCTCTCTCTGCATTCCATAGCATGGTTATCCATTTCTCTATCACAGAATTCATCACACTGAATTATCAGCTACTAAAATACCTGTGCCCCCCACCAGAGAATGTGGCAGAGGTCAAGACTTATTAACGTCTGCATTAACCTTGCTTGGCCCAATGCCTTGTGTATGTGTATGTGTGTGTGCGTGCACACACACACACACACAGAACGTGAATGATCAATAAATACTGAATGGCTGGCTGACTGTGTAAGAACAAATTTTTCACAGTTAAACACGGCTTCAATATGAAATTCAAAACAATGAAGACAGGACTCAAACATAGCAGGGAAATAGCATACACTTTTAACTCTCAAAATAAATACTAATCAATTTTATTTTATAAATACAGATGCTGAGTTTTCTTCCAATTACCAACAGATCAGTTTCACATGCCATTTATTATTGGTGGTGGTTTTAAAAAGTATTCAAATAACTGGTTAGGTCAGGATAAATGGGCACCATTAGAACTGCTAAAAAAATTATAGCTGGATACAATCTTCCAAAACTAATATTCTGAGGGGACAAAAAAATTCTGGAATTTCCAAAGTGGTCAAAGGGAAGTGGAGAGAAAAAAACACAATCAAATATTCATTTGATAGCATTTGCCGGCTGTTAAAAGTATCTCAGCTATATAAAAACTGAAAGGGCTCTTAGCAGTTCAGAAATGGATAGTATTAAGTTTCCAATTCAACTTATATCTTCCAAGCAAATGTTATTTTCTTAGTGATTTACAAAATGAATTAAAGAGATTAGTAGGAGATAATAACTCATCATGTATTTGGCCTGGGCCACTTTAAATAGAGGCCAAACTGACTCTGCACCTTTGGAAAATGTTCAACAGAACTATTCCAGGAGACATGTCATCCTGCAGGCGCTACCCAGGTCATGGCGGAAACTGCAGACATCAAGCAAACCCACACAAAAACCCCAAACCCAAACTAAACAGACCTAGCCCTAAGCGGTGCTTGGAGGTACACGCCATTGGACAGCGTGGCTCGGAGCAAATGTGTAGGACTGTGGACGGTTCTGTGCAATTGGATCGCAATCATGGGCAGGGTTCCAGGCTGAAGGAGTGGAAAGCCACGAATCCCAGAGCCAGGGAGCCTACACGGGGGAGACCGATGTATGGAAGCCCACAGTGCCAGGCTCCACCCATGTAGGCCTGCGATGAGCCCTGTATTCATGCGTGGTCCTACTCTGCTTGGTGGTGCTAGTGCCAGGCTGGAGGGTCTGCCACTGAACACACCTAGTTAAGTTTGGCATGATGTTTATAGTTTGCCCGTCTCTGGGGAATTCATAAATCCTATGTGACTCACTTTCCATTCTTCAATATTAGCACTGACCTTCAAAACCTTTCCTTTTTGGAGTAGTTCACTGGAGGACCCTGCAACATGGTTTAAATGCAAGATGGCATCTATGTCCACCCTTTTGACTCTAAAATGAATGACAGCACAATGCAAAGAAGGTTTGAAACAGCCCCATCTCTTCATGTGGAACAAGATAGGTTTCTTCAGATCAAATTAAAGCTTTCAGTTGCTTGAGCATTGGGCTTTTCTGCTCTGCAGTAGTTCTGTGAGTTTCTACACAGAAGATAACAATGTCGCTATTGAAACTGGACCCAGGAATGCTTGGACACAAGAGAAACAGGTTATGAGACCTATGAATTAAGTTATGAAGGACACACACAGCTCCTGAGTGTACACCTGGGATGTGCCTATGTTGCTATATACAATATGTAAACTTGAAGTCAACAGCATCTGCTTAGATACAACCACAGCTTTTGTTCAGGCTAGTCCTGTCCTGATGTAACAGATGGAGACGTAAGGTCAAGAGGAATTTCAAAGCTGGGGAAAAAAAAAAATCAGGTTGGGTGAAGTAAACTTAATTTTTATTCTTCTATATAATACATGGATATATGGATAAATTTTCCTTAAAGAGTTTGCAACCCTGAGGCAATGTCCTTGGGTACATGACATATAAAGCAACAGCAAAAGAAATCTGAATGCAGGAATGACAAATGGACTTCAAAAACATAATTTAATCTTTATGAAATGACACACATGCCAATAGTACTCTATGCCTCATCTAGTCTCTTGATCTATCTCAACTGCTTTGCAGTTGGCATACTACACAGCCTGGCTCTCTACTAGATTCCATCGGGTACAGTGTCTTCTTTCTGACTGAAGTTTAATAAATTAACATGGGATTTACAGATGGGGATTTCTGTCTGATGAGTGCATCACCAGAAAGCATGCCCCGTTCTCAACCACAGCAACTGCCCACATAAAAATTCTGGCCCCCAAGGGGGATTGGGTGCCATCTGACTACAGTAGCCTTGGGATCCTTGAGGGTCCCCGGGGATGCACCAGAGGCAAGTTTTTCATCAGTTTGAGGGCCACATAAAGGGTATGGCAGGGGAGGTGGAAGGCCATGACTGACTGGAAGAGATGGAACATCATGGTCACCGGGTTAAAGAACTGGTGAATCTTAGTGCTCGGTGTTCAGGATGTATAGCCCATCCACTGGGAAGATGGGTTAGCAGTGGGTCTCCAGGCTAACTGGTGCCTGGGGTGGGGACAGATGGGCTCCTGTGCTTCTTCCTCGTCAATCTGCTGGATGGCCACGGACCCTTCAGTTGACGATGGACACCTATTTCCGAATATTTCATCTTCCCATAGTTTATAAACTATGGAGAGGGCAAACGCTTATGAGAAACTAAAGGTGAGTTCATTATATTACTTATATATTATCATCTTCCCTCTGAGGATAACATAGAAAGGTAAATAAAAAGCAGACAAGTCGCTAAAAGGTGACTTGAGCTATGAGCTCTTTCAACTAGAGGGTAACTTTTACCTTAAAATAATCATTAGGCCTGAAAAGCAAATCTTGAAAGCAAAATCTAACTTTGGCCCACTGATACACAATGATCCTGAGTCCCTCCTCTATTCTCAAGTCTGTTTTTCTGAGGAATATCCTCCATTAATATTCATCTTGTGTCATAATTATTACAAAGGGTTAAGTGCAGCTGTGTCCTCTCTGTAGGCAGTGGTCCTGCCTGGTCCTACTGTCTGTCTGTTCGCCTCACTTATCGGAACTCCTGCGAGGCCGGCGGAAGCTGGATACATTTTCGTTCAGTGCATATATCCTTCGGGAGAACTCTTCAAATTCCCCCAGAACTTGTTCATCACATTCCACTGCCACGGCGCTGTCCACGGGGATGCAGTTAAATGCTTCGAGCTGATCACCCGAGGTGAAACCCGTGGCTTCCAGCCCAATGATTTCCTCTGCTTGCTCCACAGTGCAGCAGAGCTCAGCCTCCGAGACCGGATGGAATGCACCGGGCAGTGGGACGCTGGCAGAGCCGGCATGCTCACCGGGCAGGAGGGTGCCATTCACAGTGGCAGGGTGTCCGGGGAGGACTTCTCCTTCTTGGCTAGGGTACGCACCCACATGGTCTCCATTTAAGCTGTCGCCCAGATTGACTCCTTTTTTCTTGCTTTCTTTGGAGAAGTCCAAGGAGGTGTCCAAGGAGCAGGACAGAGATGCTATCTTTCTGTCTGTCTCTCCCACGGGAGGGATGCTGGGCACAGGCTGGGCTAGTGCCAAGTTGTAACTGGGAGGCGGGGTTTTGTACTGGAGTCTCTCATTTTCTGAGCTAGCCCGTTTTCGATGTCCTTTGTCTGGTGAAGGGATCCCCCCGGAGAAGCCCATGTCGGCACCCCCAAAGACGGAGCTTTGTCTCTTTGGAACAGGGATTGCACTGGAGGTGTGATGTCTGTCACTAGAAGACAAGCAAAAATAAGAAGTTACTTTCTATGTCAGAACTCAGGTAAAGTCTTCTGGATCCAGAGACAGGAAACAGCATATTTGGGTCTGAGATATAAGAATAGATCATCAATCTTAGACTATTTATTGTAGTGTCTGAATGCAAAAAACAACATGAGGCATGCTGGGTCCAACTTTGGGAGCCTCCTTCGAGAAGGACACAGATACACGGCAACGTATTTAGAGAAGAGTGCCCAGGGTGGGATGGGGACAGGAACTGTGTCACATGGGGAAAAGGTGACATGACAGGGCAGATTGATCAGGAAAGAAAAACTTGCGACGCATGTAATCAATTTCATATTTCTACAGGGCTAGCAATATTCTCCTTCTCATCTTTAATATTCAGTTCTTATTGTAGCTCGGGAAAGCCGTCATTGGCATTGGGCAGAGCATGAAATGACTTGCCTGAGATAACTCAGTGAGGGGGTGACAAGGCTAGACTAAAACCTGTGATGTGACTTGATGATCAGCGCCTTTCTAACACCCAAATGCTAAGCACCTTGCACCAGAGACCTGGCAGGTAGAAGATCAAGCAGACATTTTTAAATTAAAAAACTGTTTTGAAGTGAAATATTAACTTGGGAAATGGCTTCTCCTTTATGAGGCTAGCCACACATGTCTTATAATACTTAGTCTTCGATGCCGATATTTTAAGTGTGAGTTACTTCTCAGGAAGGTATCTTTGGGCCAGAATAATCATCATTGTTCAGCTAGACAAAGCCTGTTGTTTCTGAAGTAATTTCATAGACATCATCTCACTTGGTCCTTACAAAAGCCCTGTTGAGAAAGCAGGCTATGTTATGACACTGAAGTCTGAGATAATACTAATCAGTTAATGGAAACAGAGTATCCAGATCCTGAAAATGATGGCTATGTCATACACTGTGCCAGCTAAGCCATCCAGAACACTGATCACAGTTCTAGGTATTACTATTATTGTTACTATTATTATTATTTGAGTTGGGGTCTCACTCTGTTGTGCAGGCTGAGTGCAGTGGCACAATCACAGCTCACCACAGCCTCGAGCTCCTGGGCTTAGGTGATTTTTCTGCTTCAGTCTCCTGAGTAGGTGGGACTATAGGTGTGTGCCACCATGTCTGGCAATATTATTTTTATTTTTTTTTTGAGTTGGAGTCTCACTCTGTCGCTCAGACTGGAGTGCAGTGGCATGCTCCCTGCCACCGCAGCCTTGACCTGCTGGGCTCCGGTGATCCTTCTGCCTCAACCTTCCAAGTAGCTGGAACTACAGGTGTGCGCTACCACACTTAGCTAATTTTTGATTTATTGTAGAGATGGGATCTTACCAAGTTGCCCGGGTAGGTCTTGAACCCATGGGCTAAGGCAATCCATTCGCCTCGGCCTCTCAAAGTGCTGGGATTACAGGCTGAACCACCGAGCCCGGCCTATTTTTCTTTTTTTGTATGCTACCCAGGTTGGTCTCAAACCATCCTCCTGCCCCAGCCTCTCAAGGTGCTGGGATTACAGGCATGAACCACCATGTCCAGCCTAGATATTATTAGTTGTAGATGAAATCAGTCAGTTTCAGTACAAACGTATGGACAGGCTGGCCCACAGGCAGAACGGTGCAAGCAGAAGATAATGTGACTTGTGTCCTTCAGGTGGAAATACACACAGAAGTGTCGTGACTTGCAAAAGGCAACCCCTAGGCAGGACCTGAAACTCCATACCCAATAAAAAGTCACTTCCTGGGCCAGGTCTTGGGGAAGGGAGATAGGTGCATGACAGCAGGCCCTGCCTCCAAGGAGCTACTCATCTTACAGGAGAAAGACATCCAAAATTATTCAAATAATACTATGCTTGCAAAGCACGGTTGTAATAAGTGCCTCGAAAAAGAAAAGACCAGGGTCCTTCTCCCCGTGTCCACAGCCTCCAGTTCCCTGTTCCCTTTCTCTCAGATTTTTTCTGACACTGAATTATATCTGTGATCTCAGATACCTGAGCAAGGGTTACTCTTCTTGGGAAAAGGCTGCTGCAAGATTTCTAATCCGTGAGCCCACTGGGCTCCTTTACTTGGCTACTGGCGCCAGGAGATTTCATAATAAGGGGTGGTCACGGGGGTACACATAGAACCCAGCAAGTAGACAGTAAATTACCATTTTCAGTTTTCCAGGAAAACAAAACAGAGCAAAATCTGCTGGCCTTCATCTAGGTTTTCAGCTAATATGTTGTCAAAACCCACAGTAACTGGGTGAGCTACACTTTCTGTTTTTCACCTCACCACTTGCTGACAGTGTCCCACTTCACACAATTCTGCAGGTTGGCAAGGTAATCAAGCCCACAAGGAACATCAGCACCACCCGCAGTCTGTTCTGTGAAGATGAGCCAAGCGTTCACTTGCCAGCGCAGCCCAGGAGCGGTGGAAGCGCTAGGTGAGCCAGCCTGGAACACTGAAGGTGACGTTGGGTGTGGCCTGAGACGGGTGTGACTCGAGCCAGGTGAACTACCACTCATGGCTGTGACCCTGTGCTGCCATCCCCTTGCCCCACCCAGGCATCCTACTCTGCTTCCTGCTGGGCTCCCTGTGGGCTGATAAAAGGCCATGAGGAAAGGGCTGGACACACCTAGCAGTGCTCCCCACACAGGAGGAAGTGAAGTTTTGTAGCCCCCATTGGTTTTGAGACTCTCTGAAAGTTCTCAACTTCGTACACCAGAAAAGTAATGAAGAATGACACCCCCTTACCCCCAACTGCATGGGGAGGGAGCAGTCACCTTCCTGAGCAACAGTAGCATTTTGGGCACTGTGGAAGGTGCCTGACATACAAAGAACCTTTGGAAGAGCCCTGTGAAGAAGGTGGGCAGGCAGGTGGGTCATGTGGCTTCTCTGAGTCTGGAGAATCACATCTGAACTAGGTTTGGTCTGACTCCAGAGCCCTTGCTGTCTGTTGCGTCCCACAAGGGAACATCATATCATATCTAACTAACATTTGCCAGTTTCCACGACACGGCACACTCCAAGCTACACAGGCCTTCTCATTTACCCACAACCATATTCCTGGATGGTTCTAAGGCTTCCAGAGGTGGAGACTCTGGTATTTTCTGATTCCCTAATTTTGTGACATTTTTCTCCAGCTTCCTCGGATTTTTATGAGAACTCAGGTAATGACAGTATCAGACACAAATTGGAAAACCCAAGGACCAGTACTGTTTTCGCTGAAGAATGGTAAGAATGTGAGTTATTCTGGATAGATGATAAAGTCTACATATCTAAGTTTTATTTTTTTAAAATCACTTTTGTGTTTTTTCTCAGTTTTTAGATCTTTTTCTCCATTTTAGCTATGTGAGATGAAATCTCCCTTTTTTTTTTTTTTTTTTTTAGTTGGAGTCTCATTCTGTCACCCAGGCTAGAGTGCAGTGGCATGCTCACAGCCACTGCAGCCTCGACCTACTGGGCTCAGGTGATCCTTTTGCCTCAGTCTTCCAAGTAGCTGGAACTATAGGAGTGCACCACCACGCCCGGTTAATTTTTTTATTTATTGTAGAGACGAGGTCTCGCCAAGTTGCCCAAGTTGGTCTCAAACCTGAGGGCTCAGGCAATCCTCTCACCTTGGCCTCCCAAAGTGCTGGGATGATAGGCGTGAGCTATCGTGCCCAGCCTGAGATGAAATCTTAAAATAATTTTTATCAAAATCTTTCTTATAATCTAAAAAGAGTTGAATGAGAAAGGCATTTTCTTGTTTCTGGGACATCGATGTGAGCACATATTAATAAGTGACAGCATAGCATGGAGACACAGGACTTCCAAGGGCATCTGCTTCTCAGGACGCAGTCTGGAGGGAACCCTGGTGTGAGGTTTCCCATGTGTCCTCGCCATCAGGCCAGCATGGCTGTGTCTGTGCTTGTACCTGCAGTGCTGCTTGACTCTTAACGTTTTGCTGCTGTTTGCTGTGTGCTTGTGCAGCAGATGTCCTGAGAATTGTGTGCAGAGTAAAAGTAAACAGGGCTTGAATGACCGGCTAGGAGATGTCCTGGGCATAATATGCTTTATTATATAAGCTTTGCAACATTAGTTTTGGCTGCTCAGGATTGATTTTTTTTTATCACTTCCGGGACCTCAGCTATATTCCAGACATTTAAGGTAGCTGAGCTACAAACAGCTCAAGCATTAAATGATTACATTAACAGCAAGGCAAACAGACATGTATTTTTAAATATTACAAGTTTATGCTCACAGGAAAACTAAAAAAATAGAAACTATATACAAAAATAAAAAGCACTCAAAGTCTATTGCACATCAAATAACTGCTATTAATTTTGTATATCTTCCTCTCAAACTTTGATTTTTATATACATGTGTTTAATTTTAAAAAACACTAGGCCGGGCGCAGTGGCTCAAGCCTGATATCCCAGCGCTTTGGGAGGCCAAGGTAAATGGATTGCCAGAGCCCAGGGGTTCGAGACCAGCCCAGGCAACTTGGTGAGACCTTGTTTCTACAATATATCAAAAAATTAGCCAGGCGTGGTAGCGCATGCCTGTAGTTCTGGCCACTTGGAAGGCTGAGATGGAAGGATCACCTGAGCCCAGCAGGTCGAGGCTGTGGTGGCCATGAGCATGCTACTGCACTCCAGTCTGGGTGACAGAGTGAGACTCTGACTCAAAAAAACCCCCCACAGACCTTATTAAACTGACAAGCTTCTGCAAAGCCAAAGAAACCATCAAGAGAGCAGGGAGACAGCCTACAGACTGGGAAAAAGTATTTGCCAACACCAGGTCTGACAAAAGCTTAACATCCTGGATCTACAAGGAACTAAAACGTGCTGAAAAGAAAAAAACAAACAACCCCATTATAAAATGGGCAAAAGATATGAACAGACACTTCACAAAAGAGGACATCCGAGCAGCCAACAGACACATGAAGAAATGTTCAACCTCACTAATCATCAGGGAGATGCAAATCAAAACCACACTGAGATACCACCTAACTCCAGTCAGAATGGCAATTATCAACAACAAAAAATAACAGCTGCTGGGGAGGGTGTGGCGAAAAGGGAACACTTCTACACTGTTGGTGGGAGTGTAAACTAGTGCAACCCCTGTGGAAAGCAGTGTGGCGATTCCTAAAAGCTCTAAATATCAACCTCCCATATGACCCCGCAATCCCCCTACTGGGAATATACCCTGAAGAACTCAAATCACTCTATAAAAA